>NW_020230721.1:3054418-3353128 GCF_003227715.2 Harpegnathos saltator | reverse complement strand
GATATTTCGTTGACTCGTATACAAGTTATAGCTTTCGAAGTGACGTTACCTCTGAATTTATCTTTACTATGGAAAAAGTGAATTTCGTGTTTTGATTAAACATTGCTTCCTGATGGGAAAAAACACTGTTGAAGCAAAGGCATGGCTTGATAAATGTTACGGCACATCTGCCCCACCGAATTCAACCATCAAATATTGGTTTGCTGAGTTTCGTCGTAACCGTACGAGCACAAATGATGCACCACGTTCAGGAAGGCCAAATGAGGCAGTTACTCCAGAAAACATCCAGAAAATCAGTGAAATCGTGTTGAATGACCGCAAAATGAAATTGAGTGAGCTAGCTAACATCATAGGCATCTCAAAGGAACGCGTTGGTCATATCATTCATGAATATTTACACATGAAAAAGCTTTGCGCGCGTTGGATGCCGCGTTTTTTGACAATTGAGCAAAAAGCGGAACGTGTTCGACTTTCAAAGCAAAATCTGGCCCTGTTTAACCGCAATAAGAAGGAGTTTTTGCGTCGATTTGTCACAATGGATGAAACATGGATCCATCACTACACACCGGAGTCCAATCGGCAGTCAGCGGAGTGGTTATTGCCTGGTGAAAGCCGTCCGAAGCGCCCGAAGACACAACAATCAGCCGGCAAGGTTTTGGCCAGTATTTTTTGGGATGCGCATAACATAATATTCATTGATTATCTTGAACATGGTAAAACTATCAATAAAGAATATTACTGTACATTACTGGATCGATTGGACGACGAGGTCAAGGTCAAACGGCCACATTTGGCAAAGAAAAAAATTTTGTTTCACCAAGACAATGCTCCAGCTCACTCGGCTCGCGATACGACCGATAAATTAAAGAAATTGCGCTATGAATTGGTCCCGCATCCCCGTATTCTCCAGACCTGGCCCCAGCGACTATTTCCTTTTTCCCCGACTGAAGCAGTGGCTCGCTGGTAAAAGATTTTACTCGAATGAGGAGGTCAAGTTGGAAACAAATGCCTATTTTGAGGGACTTGACACCGAGCACTATAAGACCGGCATCGAAATGTTAGCGGACCGTTACACTAAGTGCATTACTCTAAATGGAGATTATGTCGAGGAATAAAACACTTTTTTCATTAAAAAAATCGTTTTTTCATTGTTAAGCCAAAGACTTTTCAGCCCATGTAGTATTCACATTTTCAGCCGCCTGGCTTGCGTTTTCGCCTTTATAGAAGAAAAACTGTAAAATATAGCGTATTTTCTCTTTGCTAGTGTCCATCTTTGACGCGCGCTCAAACAAAACTGAGTCAACTAATCACAAAACTGTCAGAAAAGTTTTTTTAGTACGAAATCTCATCTTTCTAACGCCATCTAGTGGAACCCGATCGGACTTATACAACGCGAGATACAGATAACTAAAGCCATCTATTGGAAAAATAATGGATTTCTTTTTACTACACCTGATATATTGTGATAATAGTCTGGATGATATATCTTTTCCTGCTCGCTTTAATTTAAGAAACATCCAAGAAAGAGGTGCGTTCAACTATAGTCTTATATTAATGGTAAATAATTACTGCAATAAGAAATAGATAAATTTCAAATTTTTCAATATATTTGACATTTTTGCATAGAATATACAAATCCTAGCTGTGATATTGTGTACAGAAGGGCTGGCACCAGGTTGCACATTTCAGCCAATTTTCTCGACCGTCATCCTCATTCCTCTTGTTTTGTAGCTTCTAGCTTGAGTTTAGGGACGAATTAGCTGTGTATCGTATAGGCCCTATACGATAACTGAGTGCAAGTGTCATATTTCTCCGAACACAGTCTAGAAGCTACAAAACAAGAGTGAAAATAATGGTTGAGAAAATCGGTTGAAATGTGTAACCCGCCGCCAGCCCTGATGTAAAGTGTCTGACAATATATTTTACTTTATATATTTAAAGATTATTTTGTTATTCTGAACAAGAAAATCCTTTATTATTTGGCAAATAATAATCTAGCAAATTTTAGTTATTATTTATCATTTATTGTTATATATTGAGATATTATTTATTGAAAGCAGAATATATACATTTCTTTAATAAATAATTCAGGAATTTGCGTGGTCGGTGCAAAGAGATAAAAAAAAATTTTTTTGTTCAGAGAGAATGGTCTACTATCTCCAAATATATAAAGGTTGTTATATTTAGCGACAGACATCAGTATGTTGAATTTTGAACCTCGAATCTTGAACATATCATTTGATACAACAGTCATTATATTGTAGATTAGGCCATTCTAAAAAATCATTTTTCATTTTATAAATAATCATGCAAATTTTTTATTTATTATAATTAATATTATATATATATTAATATTATATATATATTAATATTATATATATATTAATAATATTAATTATAATTATTATTATAATTAAAGGGGACTTTATAACCTATTTTCAATAATTAATGACTCAAAATTTTATTTGGTTACTTGCAAAATGGTAGAAGACTTTCATGTTTAGAATGATCTAATCTACAAGTATATTTAAAAGAGTTAAATTTGCACAAGCAGATCCTGAGTAGAGGTTGTTATAAATTTTTAATGCCAAAAAATAAATATATGAAATCTCTTCTACCTGACACTATTACCAAATTTCTATCAGAAATCTGGCAGAGCTTGCTAACACGTTATATTAACAATGCTATATACTAATAAATTGACAGCAGAAAGCTAGCAGAGTCTGTAGCGATTTAACGGCAGATTGACGATGGAAATTAAACAGAACCCGTTGCACATAATTTGACAGCATGGTCTATATGGTTTCTATCGTCAATATGCCATTAGATCAGAGCTGGACACGATCTGCATATTTCGGGCGAAATTCAGTAGGTGACGCCTACCATCCCTCTCGCACCGCTCCGCGCTCAGAGACCGGGGCGACGATTGCGGTGCATTCAGGCCCGTCGCTGAAGAAATCAGCTGGGTCGTCACCTATCATTAAAATTGTTTCCTCGTTTAATAATCACTTTAAAATATATATGTATTAAATATGTTGTTTAAAATATAAAATAGATTTTGTATAAGATTTATTGCTTTTCTGACTGTAAAAACTTATAGCAGACTCTACTTAGAATCTACTTGCGCAGATTTGGCTATCTGCTAGCATTTTGTTTATTATGCAGAGTAATAGTTTGTGACGTGGCAGCCGGAAAGGCGCCCGTCCCAGGCCGACCTTTCGGCCCTTAGGCGAGACTTTCGGGGGGGGGGGGTGTCGCCTTGCACTCTCCCCCGTAATAATTAGTGTCAGCAAGCGAAGCGTGCAGGTGGAACGGTCCCGCGTCCCCGAGCTCTGTGCCCTGGACCTCCCGCGCCGCCCATCAGGACCAAAGGGACAGGTGGAGGAGAGAATAGGACAACGCTCTCAGCTGGACCGCCACCCCAGGTGAACGCAATCTTGTTGCACTACTATTATCGGTTCCGTATCGTTGTAAAAGGTTCTCGCGGCCGCTTCCGTTGTCCACAGGCCTGCAAGGATATCGCGCCGAACGGTCGGCGTTCCCGTGCTTGACGCGTGAACGCCGACTAGACAAAGCCAGCCTAAACACGGAGACCGGGCGAGCGTGAGCAAGAGAGAGAGAGAACGAGCAAGAGAGTGAGACCGAGCACCCGTCCCGCGGATCGAAAAACAAAGATCCGCGGAAGGATTCCCGTATAGGGAGATTTACCGAGGAACGGGGAAAGACGGGTAGCACGAGACAACACCAACGGACAAGAAAGCCTGTTGGGAGAAGGAAATAAAAAGAGGAGACTCCCATTGTCGCGCTCTCTAATATCGCCGACCTGCTTCCGAATATTACCGGAGAGTTATCGATTGCCGAAAAGGGAAAAGAACAAGGAGATTGGAGAAGATTGGCGTTCACGAGTGGAGGACTCCGGACGTAGCCCCCGCCCTAGAAGGGGACGTCAGTGGCAGCGCTGCGCCAGAGAGAGAGTGAGGGGGAGAAAGGAGGAGGACCACGTCGCCGGGAGGTTCCCGAGTTTGTAAGACCTTCCACCTGCGTTATCATTTCGGTGTCGTGACCGTAAAGAGTCTCGTCCTAGTTATCGGCGTAGCGCAAAATCTCGAATTCGCGAGGGCAAAGCGGAGTGTATCGTATCGAGGGGTCGGACCGTTCCGATCCCCGCAATAATAAAATTGAAGATAGTCGAAACGCGCCTCGTCATTCTTGTGTTTTCCCGGTCGTCCCCGACTTCCGACGAACCCTTCCCGTCTACCGACTTAAATATCGAAGAGCTACCGGTCCCGTCGCCTTCGCGTGTCTCGGCCCTTTGGTGAGGTGTCGCGTAGCGTTGGTGAACGGTGCAGCCCGTTGCACCTGGCGCCCAACCTATTTCGTGAGAGCTAGGTTGGCCGAGACGCGCGGACCGACGGCAGTTTGCCGACGGCGAGCGAAAATCGCGTCGCAAGTTATTGTCAAATATTTACCCAGTGAACACAAAGTAACGGTAACATAACGTTACAATTTCCCACTCAACGATATAACTGTTATACGAGGGTGGTCCGATAAGTACTTAGCCTACAAAAGAAAAACGAAAATTTTGGAAAAGTGGCGATTTATTTCTCAACATAGTCTCCTTTTACCTCGATACACTTCACCCAGCGATGCTCCAACTTCTTTAACCCGTCTGAAAAATACGTTTTCTCGAGGTCTGCAAAGTAGGCCTCCGTGGCAGCGATGACCTCCTCATTCGACTCAAATTTCTGCCCGGCGAGTGACTTTTTCAAGTTTGGAAACAAAAAGAAGTCGCACGGGGCCAAATCTGGAGAATACGGTGGATGGGGCAGCAGTTCGTAGCCCAATTCGACCAATTTGACCGTGGCGAGGGCGAAGGTGTGAGCCGGTGCGTTGTCATGGTGGAAGAGCACTTTTTTCTTCGCCAAATGGGGCCGTTTTTTCTGCAATTCGGCGTTGAATCGGCCCAATAATTCGGCATAGTACAGCCCTGTGACCGTTTTGCCCTTCTCCAGGTAGTCGATGTAGATCACACCTTGTGAATCCCAGAAAACGGTGGCCATCACCTTTCCGGCCGATAGGACAGTCTTCGCCTTCTTCGGAGCACGTTCGCCGGGTGAAGTCCACTGTTTCGACTGTTCCTTGGTCTCTGGTGTGTACCAGTGGATCCATGTTTCGTCGACGGTCACGAAACGACGCAGAAACTCCTTCTGATTGCGCTTAAACAGCGTCAAACACTGCTCTGAAGTGGTCTCACGGTTGCGCTTGTTGTCCGGAGTGAGCAAACGCGGCACCCATCGCGCCGACAGCTTTCTCATGCCCAAAATTTCATGCAGGATATGACCCACGCGGTCTTTTGAGATGCCTACTGTCTCAGCTATCTCGCGCACCTTCAATCGGCGGTCTGCCAATACGAGATCGTGGATTTTTGTCATGTTATCCTCCGTGGTAGCCGTTTTCGGGGCACCTGGGCGTGGCTCATCAAAAACCGACGTGCGACCACGTTGAAACTCGTTAAACCAATTTTTGACGGTCGCCATCGAAGGAGAAGAGTCACCGTACACAGCATCCAAGCGCTCTTTGATTTCGCTGCGCGATTTCCCTTCCAAAAACAAGAATCGAATCACCGACCGATATTGCTCTTTTTCCATTTTTCTAAAATCCGCAGACACGCCTGCTTCCACACGCGGTCAAAACAAAACTACGGGTCCGATTCGGCTGAAATTTCGACAGTAGCCGTCTACGAGAATGTACTACACGATAGTAAATTTCTCTTGCGATAGTGGCGCCATCGGGCGGTGAGGCTAAGTACTTATCGGACCGCCCTCGTAAAAGAGAGCACTCCCATTTCTTTTTCTTCTTCTTACCGCTTGCTTCGAGAGTCGATTACCGAGAAGAGAGAATTATCGTGGACGAGAAGAGTGATAGTCGTTAGCGAAAAGAACGAAAGGATACCGTGTACCGGGGTAGAGTGCAGGAGTTTGGTGGAGCGACGGAGTTTGGTGGAGTTCCCTGCGCCCGGAGGATTACCGCTGGTGGCGGAATTTCGGAGGAACGACCCCGAAGAAGGAGACCGAGAGTCCACGCCGCCGGGAGGTCCCCGCATTTGTAAGACCATCCACTTGCTTTATTGTATCGGTGTCGCAAACGTACTGAGTCTCGTAATAGTTATCAGCGTAGAGGAAGTTTCGAATCCGCGAGAGCGCCTCGCGGAGTGTACCGTATCGAGGGGTCGGATCGTGCCGATCCCCGACTGAATAAAGCTGAGATAAGCGCGTCTCTAGTCTTGTGTCTTCCCGACTGAATCCCGAATTCCTGATCGAACCCTCCCGTCTACCGACTATAAAATACCGCGGAGCTACCGGTCCCGTCGAATTCGCGTGTCTCGGCCTTGGGTGGTGTATCGTTTCGTGTTGGTGAACGGTGCAGCCCGCTGCACCTGGCACCCAACTCTTTGGTGCGAGTGCGAACGACCGAGGCGCGTGGACCGACTGCAGTTTGCCAACGGCGAGCGAAAGTCGCGTCGCACTATCTATATTAATAAAATATTATCTATCTATATTATCTTATCTATAAAATTTTCTAAAGTATATCAATCTTTTTATTTTTCAGAGGAGATTTGTAACCGAACAAAAACTATAGTGAACAAATCAGACTACATTTACCAAATTAACCACTTAGCTTCAAATAAGAGAAGATCGAAAAAATACAAGCAGGCAGAAAATAATTCTAAAGACAACATTTTAACAGAAAAACATTTTAAAGAAAAGACTGCAAGTACTGAAGAAAACGATTCAGACCGCAGTACAAATGATTTACATATTTCCACAGCAGCAGAGTTCCTCACGTGACCAATCACTTCAACTCGACTGAATTCCTTCATTATCAGCGTCTCAGAATAATACACCGATTGCAGAACATTTTACATCTACACCTCAACCTCTTCCCACTCCCACACCGTCATCAATATCTTGGAATCAAAGTGATCAGCTAACTCCAACAAATTTAAATTTCCAGACACAACCGCTCCCATACTACAACTCAAATTTGATTTCTTTTTCAAACCTTTTGGGACCATCTCAGATGTCATTCGATAATCCACAATTTAAAAACATTATTGCTCAATGTTTCAGAGAATTTACACAGCAATCATCGGTTTCCAATAATTATGAACAATCATTTATGTCTATTTCTCAATTTTCTAATCCAGAATTGAACATAAATTATATTGAAAAAGAAAATCAAAACACATCACACTATGTAATAAAATTTGTTCTTATAAAATATTTTACAATAAATAAATTTATCATTTAAAAACTTCAACTGAGCAATTTATTATTACACATAATAAATCTTTCGTTCTCGAGGAGGGAAGGCTAGAAAATACAGCCGAGTTTAATATTTTTGCTTATATATTTATTCTATTGAGTAAGAACTACCATATTTATCAAATATTAAAAAAAATTTTAATTAATTATTACTATTTCTTTTTTATAAATGTGGTATCTCTAGCTTCAATAGAACAGCATATAAGTAAAAATATAAACTTGGCTGTATTTTTCTGGCTCTTCTCCTCCTCGGAAACGAAATGTGCGATACCAAAATTTTGAGCACAAGGAGCATTTGTAACTTTTATCATCAGCAGCATATGGAGCACATAGAGCACGTAATTTTGGACAAGAAAGTAGAATTTTGAGCTCTCATAAGTGCTCTAAAGTTGAATTTGTTAAAAAAGCAGCTTTTAGAGCACTGGCTTTTCTTATATATTATGAAATGAAGGAATGCTACGAGGGCGGTCCGATAAGTACTTGGCCTCACCGCCCGATGGCGCTACTATCGCAAGAGAAATTTACTATCGTGTAGTACATTCTCGTAGACGGCTACTGTCGAAATTTCAGCCGAATCGGACTCGTAGTTTTGTTTTGACTGCGTGTGGAAGCGGGCGTGTCCGCGGATTTTAGAAAAATGGAAAAAGAGCAATATCGGTCGGTGATTCGATTCTTGTTTTTGGAAGGGAAATCGCGCAGCGAAATCAAAGAGCGCTTGGATGCTGTGTACGGTGACTCTTCTCCTTCGATGGCGACCGTCAAAAATTGGTTTAACGAGTTTCAACGTGGTCGCACGTCGGTTTTTGATGAGCCACGCCCAGGTGCCCCGAAAACGGCTACCACGGAGGATAACATGACAAAAATCCACGATCTCGTATTGGCAGACCGCCGATTGAAGGTGCGCGAGATAGCTGAGACAGTAGGCATCTCAAAAGACCGCGTGGGTCATATCCTGCATGAAATTTTGGGCATGAGAAAGCTGTCGGCGCGATGGGTGCCGCGTTTGCTCACTCCGGACAACAAGCGCAACCGTGAGACCACTTCAGAGCAGTGTTTGACGCTGTTTAAGCGCAATCCAAAGGAGTTTCTGCGTCGTTTCGTGACCGTCGACGAAACATGGATCCACTGGTACACACCAGAGACCAAGGAACAGTCGAAACAGTGGACTTCACCCGGCGAACGTGCTCCGAAGAAGGCGAAGACTGTCCTATCGGCCGGAAAGGTGATGGCCACCGTTTTCTGGGATTCACAAGGTGTGATCTACATCGACTACCTGGAGAAGGGCAAAACGGTCACAGGGCTGTACTATGCCGAATTATTGGGCCGATTCGATGCCGAATTGCAGCAAAACGGCCCCATTTGGCGAAGAAAAGTGCTCTTCCACCATGACAACGCACCGGCTCACACCTCCGCCCTCGCCACGGTCAAATTGGTCGAATTGGGCTACGAACTGCTGCCCCATCCACCGTATTCTCCAGATTTGGCCCCGTGCGACTTCTTTTTGTTTCCAAACTTGAAAAAGTCACTCGCCGGGCAGAAATTTGAGTCGAATGAGGTCATCGCTGCCACGGAGACCTACTTTGCAGACCTCGAGAAAACGTATTTTTCAGACGGGTTAAAGAAGTTGAAGCATCGCTGGGTGAAGTGTATCGAGTTAAAAGGAGACTATGTTGAGAAATAAATCGCCACTTTTCCAAAATTTTCGTTTTTCTTTTGTAGGCTAAGTACTTATCGGACCACCCTCGTATAAATGCTACGCCTATCTTTTGAGTATTTGTATGACATAAGTTTTTGCTTCGGGTCGCGAGCGTCCGTCGTCCGCGACTTAGAGGTATTGTTACGGTTGTCACATCAACGAGATGAATATCCTGCCAGCTGCTCGGACTTGTAGTAACAATTATCATTACGCCGGAAGCGTTCGAGACATCTAGATCGTTTCGTCGAATTACCTATAAGCTCGATCAGGTCCTTTCAATCAGACATCTTCGTGTCTTAACGCGGAAGACGTCAGGAGCTCTCGGGGGCTTTTAGATTCAGCATGATGGTTCTCTCAGTGTCTCGTCGACGACGACAATCATTTCGTTTGAATCGCGAACAAGCAAGTCGCGTGCAATTCGCATGCGTTCCGATGAGCGCGCGACGCAGTTCCCTCGTATCGTCGTCTTTCCTTCTACGTTCTCGCTATTTCTCAGTCATTCATCATGAGATGCCACGGATAACAAAGGTTTAACTATCTCAAGAATCAGAAGCACGCGTCATCGGGAATGTTCCGAGTCGCGGCGCACGGGGTGCGCCAACGCGCGCGCGCTCGCGTAATTCCCATCCGCCTACTCGACAAATCTCGTTTTCGGCACGGCCGCGGCCGCCCACTAAGCCAAGTCCTGAGATTAGCCTTGGAGATGCCCGGCGAGTTGCTCTTGGTGGTGCACGACCAGGTTTCCTCGGCCAGGCTGCCGTACCTCTGCACGCCCGGGAACGGCGGACCGGAGCTCTGCGGCGAGTAATAGCCGTCCTGCAGCTGATAGTAGTTGTCGGACTGCTGCTGTTGCTGTTGATACTGATACTCGGCTGCGAGGACGTTGCTGTAGCCCGAATAAGAGCCGTACTGGGACGACGAGTACGTCGAGGAGTAGCCGCGCTCGCTCAAGCTGCGGCAAGGCCCCGGGTGGTGGGGCCTACCCTCTTGTCAGACCGAGGTGCTCACCGCCGCCGTGCTTATATACTCGATGTCGCCGATGCTCTTGACCCGAAGGTGCCGTTTGCCGCCCGTCATCGGCCGAGGCGGCAGCTGCGGCGGCGAGTTGTTGCGCACGCTGCTCATGTATTGGCACTGGCTGGCGAGGCTGCCAGTGTCCGAGAACGACGACGGCGACGCCTTCTCGCTTCTAGACCGGAGACCGAACGCTCTGCTCAGGGATCTTTGCGAAAAGCATCACGTGTCTGGGTGAGTGATCGCTGCAGGTCGACCGAGCGCTACGGGTCAAGCGGTGGATCTCGACTTCCTGGCTCGGTGAGGTCGAAGCTACGGGCAAACGAGAGCAGAGTCCCGGGCGGACGCCCGAGAGTGCCGAGAGTTCTGCGGGGGTTTGTAACGCGAATGTCTGAGTGATGAGCTGCGAGAAAACGTGTAAGGAACGTCGGCAGGTACCTTCAGACGGTTCTTAGACGTCTCCGTCGCCGAACATCTCTCGCGTTGTTCCAGGAGTTACGTGTTGGAGGGATGAGACAAGCGTGGGGCGAGGGGGAGGGGGGTGCTCGGAAATTTGAATAGCGATTTTTGCTGCTGATTCGAGTATCTCCCGCTCCCGTGCTTTTCCGGTGTCCTCTATTGCTGAATTTTAATGAATTTGAGAATTGATGAATTAATATTTGTACGTCCGATATAAAATTAAATAATTCGATTGAATCTTTAAATAAATGTAACAACATGTTTCAACTCCGTCGTTCAGTTTCATCGTCGTTCAGTGTTTGCGATTAATTGCGACTGAACTTAATTAATGTATTGGGTGAGTGCAAAAGTTCGTGCGGAGTTTGTGAGTAAAAGTCACACAGTGATTAGGCAAACAAAAATCTTTATTCAATCAATGATATATTCTCCATCGTTTTCTATAATCTTTTCCCAACGTTCTGGCAGCATACGGATGCCTCGATCATAAAAACTGCGCGGTTTAGATTCGAAGAACGAAGAGACGCCGTTTTTAAGGCCTCCAAAGAGTCAAAGTTTTTTCCATTTAAATAATTTTGCAATGACCGGAACAAGTGATAGTCAGATGGTGCGATATCAGGAGAATACGGTGGATGCGTTAAGACATCCCATTTCAGGCTCTTCAGTTTGCGCAGCGTCTTTTTCGAAACATGTGGTCTGGCGTTGTCGTGATGAAAGACGACTCCCTTGCGATTTGACAAAATCGGACGTTTCTCTTTTATTTCTCGATTCAGATTGTTTAATTAGCGACAGTACTTGTTGAATCAATCGTTTCGTCAGCGGGGAGAAGCTCGAAATAGATTATGCCCTTGCAATCCCACCAAACAGAGAGCATCACCTTCATCGGGTGCAAACTGGCCTTTGGCATTGCGTCACCATGCTCACCTGATTGTTTCCATGTCCGTTTGCGCTGAATATTGTTGTAGAGGACCTATTTCTCATCGCCCGTCACTAGTCGATCCAAAAACGACTCGTTATTGAGCCGCCCGAGTAAAGAAACGGCTGCAGAAATTCGCTTGATTTTGTTCTTCTCGGTCTGCAAATGGGGCACCCATATATCGAGCTTCAAATCGAATCCCATCTTTTTTAAACGCCGAAAAGCGGTTGATCGGTCAACGTTTAGTGCTGTAGCAACTTCTTCTGTTGAAATTCGCGGATTATTGAGCACTAAAGTACGCAAAACATCGTCATCAATGTCAGAAGGTCGACCAGAGCGTGGCTCGTCTTCAAGGTTAAATTCTCCGCGCCGAAATTTAGCAAACCATTTTTCCACAGTTCGTTTAGCTGGTGCTTCATCCTGATAAACATCCTGAATGTTTTTTACGGCTGCGGCAACGTTTATTCCCTTCCGAAACTCGTAAAGCATAACATGCCGTAAATGCACCTTATCGATACTCATTTTTAAAGTGATATTTCTCGAAGCAGTTTGTACGAAAACAAATGATTTTTTTTTTAATAACAGCTGAAGACGTCACCTTCCCAACGTTATATAATATATAGATGGAAGTATTAATGACAACACTTTACGACGCTTATAACTCCATCTATTGAAACTCCGCACGAACTTTTGCACTCACCCAATACAAGACAATATTATTTATTTGTGAAATTCAATTATTTTTGTCGTTCAATTCAATAAATTTAATTGTTTCGCTTAACTTTAACATTTGCTGTGGAAATCGAGTTTCTCGCGCTCTTGTCACAGGAGAGAGCGAGACATCGCTATTTAAATTTTCTCAATGCTATCCGCTGTGTCCTCCATTAGCAGCGGGGAACCAGCGAGTAGGTTTCAGTAGAGATGAGCAGTCGGGATGAGCAGAGTGAGATCGTTGCATGATTGCAGATAAAACCGGTTACAGAACCTAAAATTAGCTCGAATATTGTAACAATATGATCGATTCTGCGAATTTAATCGTCTCGGGTAATTGAAGCGGAGTAAAATAAGTGAAACGATTTACAAACTCGATGCGAGAGTGAATTTGCAATAAATTTAAATTTAACTTGGATACACGTTAAATATTTAACCTAGGCATTGTTAGATTATTCTCACATTGTGTTTGCGACTCCGCTCACAACTGAGCGGAGATACGCGGATGCCGTAACACCCTTATCAGAAGGATCGGAGTCAAGGACGATACCAAACTCAGGTCTCGTACGGCCTATTCGGGTCGTAAATCCGAGCCGAAAAACCGGAGAAACACTCGTAACAGACACGTCCACGAGCGTTAGAATGAAACGACCTCCGTCGTTTCGGATGGCCTGCCCTTCCGGACCAAACGGCCTGCAAGCTGCCACATTCTTGAGAAGCGTGGAGATGCACAAGAGAACGTGCTGAGCTCGTATCACGCGAGAGGCGACTCAGTTGCTCCGGGACGACTAGCCAAGGCCCTGAAGACGCTTGGACAGAGAGCTCAGAGTTCTCGAAGAAGCGACTACGCCGCTTTAGAACGAATCAAGATTCTAGACGGATACTTGGCAAGAGAGAGTTCGCAAATCTCTCAAGTAGACGGCAACGCCGTTCCTAACAACCGAGGTTTTTCGACGGGCGCTCGGAAAGAGAGTTAAGCTAAGACTCCATGCATGCGGTGAGCTGCGGCAAACGGCTGCGGAAAGCGACTCCATATGCGCGGCAAAGGTTGCGTCACATCATTATTCTTTCAGTTTGGTCAATCAATGGTTACTCTATTCGTTGAGTTTTGGAACGCAGCCCATAGTATTGTGTATATAAAAGCGCTTCGAGTGACAACAATGTAAAAATTATAACAAAACAAAATAGAATTAATAAATTATTAACAAAACAAAACATAATTATTAACAAAATAAAATATAATCGAAATAAATAATAAAATAAGAATGAATCGCGATGAAAAGCTTGTTTTGCTATTGTACCTGCGAAGAAAACGACGATTAAAAAGGCAAGAACAAGTCATTCGGAGAACAGCTCGATGGTGGGTTCATCCTATGATAGAGCAACGTTATCTTCAAGGTGCTTACGATAATCTTGTGCTTGAACTTCGACGTGACACAGAACGTTTTTTCAATTTTCATCGCATGTTACCTCATCAATTTGATAAATTATTAACGATGATAGAACCTATTATTTCAAAAATATATGTGACAAGGGAACCGTTGCATCCAGGACTGCGCTTGTCATTAACGTTACGATATCTTGCATCTGGAGATAGTATGATAAGTCTACATTACCTCTACCGCGTAGGTAAATCTACTGTGCCACGGATAATTGTAGAAACAACGAAAGCACTTTGGCAGGTACTGCAACCTCAAGTACTTCCTCCGCCAAGTGTGGAAACATGGTCCAAAATTGCAGAGGATTTTGAAAATAAATGGAATTTTCCAAATTGTGTCGGAGCAATTGACGGAAAACATGTTACTATACAATGTTTTAAAAATACAGGATCAGCTTTTTACAATTATAAAGGCACTTTCAGCACAGTCTTAATGGGAGTTGCTGATGCTAATCTTCGCTTTACATATGTAAGCATTGGTTCTGCTGGTAGAGAAAGTGATGGAGGTATTTTTCAAAATCTGGCTTTTGGAAGATGCATTGAGACAAATACACTGCCATTACCTGTACCTAAAGCCTTACCAGGTACAAATATTTGCCTTCCTGCTGTATTCGTTGGTGATGCAGCATTCCCATTATTGAATAATTTGTTACGACCATACCCTGGTGTTAACTTGAGTGCAAAACAAGTTATTTTCAATTACCGCTTGAGTACAGCAAGGCGTGTAGTTGAAAATACATTTGGAGTAATGGCAGCTAGGTGGAGAATATTTCGACGACCAATTGTAGCGTCACCTTCAACTGTAGATAATATAGTTAAAAGTTGTGTGGCACTGCACAATTGGCTTCGAGATTCAGATCTGAAAGTTTTACCTGGTCAGAGAAAATATATTCCAGTAGGATTTATAGATGAAGAAGATCGCTTTGGAAATGTAGAACCTGGTCAATGGCGAAACGAAGCACCATCTGGTGCACTTAGAGATTTAGCACCAAATATAAGAAGAAACTCAGCAAATGATGCCAAGATAATACGAAATACATACGCAGATTATTTTATGAAGGAAGGTTATGTACCTTGGCAATGGAATAAGCTACCAAACTTTCAACGAGAAGCATACATGCAACAGGCATAAGGTAAATTGATTGAAACACATAATTAATATAAAAGTGCAATCGATTAATTTTTATTTTGTTCCTCTGTTATAACTTGAGAAAGTACTTGTAATACAAGTGTCTTTAAGCGTAATTTTGCGTTTACGTTTAGTTGCTGTGAATCCCGAGATATAGATAAATAAAAAAGATCGTCTGAATTCATAGTATCTGCCGAATTTTGTTTTCCCACTAAATTTAAAATTGCTTCATCAACCGCATCTATACCCGTTTCAGACAATTGTCTTTTTGCTGAAAAAGAAAATAAACATTAATAATATAAATATATATTTTATCAAATTTTTGCAATTATGTCGTATAAAATCATTATTATTTTATAGTAAATTTAACACATTAATCAACTATATATATAATAAATTAAATTTAAATTACTTAATTAAGAATTAAACAGTTTGTTCAGTGTGTGTACTTTACAACTGATTTACTTGAATATCTTATTTATACAGTGCATGTATGTACACGCACTGAACAAACTGTTTAATTCTTAATTAAGTAATTTAAATATGCCGTACAATTTTGCACAAATAAAGAAATATATATTTAATAAAAATATTAATTTACTTCGTTTTGCACATTTGCTGGCTGTAGGCTGATTTTGAGAATGACTACTCATTCGATGACTAGTCTGAGGACGAGACGAGACACTATCAGGACGAGGAGAAGCACTATTAGGACGAGAGGAGGCATAATGAGGACGAGGGGAGGCGCTATTAGGACGAGTGGAGGCGCTATTAGGACGAGGGGAGGCGCTATTAGGACGAAGGGAGGCGCTATTAGGATGAGGGGAGACACTATCAAGACGAATCAAAGCACTGTTAGAACGAGACAAAGTATTATTAGGACGAGGAGAGGCACTGTTAGAAGGACGAGACGGCATATTTAATAAATGCGGTGAACAAAATCTGTTTGTTCTGTCTGTCTTATGTTATCCCACATATTGTCTGTAAAATAATGTTTAAAAGAATGTAATGAAATGTTTATTAAAATATGTTTTACTTAAAAACAATTTTCTTTTATAAAGAAAATTGTTTATAAATAAAATTTCCTACTCAACAATATAACAGTTATATTGTTGATACAGGTACAGGGGAACTGTAGGACAAAAACTGTAGGACAGTTTCAAATACTTTCATATAACATCCTAGCATAGAGTTATTTACACTACTATCTTTTGTTCCTCTTACCTTGAAACTCTTCTTGTATGTTGTACATATATTCTTCAGATTGAAAAGTCTCCAAAGATGTTGGTGATGTATCGCTTCTAGATAAGGGATGTTCTAAACTTTCGAAGTTTGTTATAGTCCTAATTGAGACATTATTAAACAGTTATTACTTTACTTGAGAGCATACTGTTTATGAAAATGAAAAACTGACAATTACATTCGTTATTGAAATAAAAACGAAAATTAATATCATAAATTTTGTATCAACTACAATAAAATTATTATAACTTCACATTTGAAGAAAGTATAACACCTACTTGCGAGGTTCCACTGTATCGGATAAAAAATGTAAATGTTCCATAAATGACCATGGTACAAAATGAACAGCTGCTTGCCCACTTTTTGTTACAGACTTTTTTTTCTCCTTTATATACCGATCTCGAAGATTTCTCCAACGGTTCTTCACAAATTCCTCTATTTAAATTATATAAAACCATATATAATCCATACATATACATTGTTTTTATACACATTTTCAAATAATATATACTAATAATTCAAATAATAACACAATAATAATACATACCAGTCATATTAAGTTCGTGGGCAACCTCACACCACAATTTTTTTTTCAGACCATTATCTCGGTAGCATTTATCATTCAAATCCCACAATTGTGGGCGGTTTCTTACATAATGAATTATTAACTCATTGATACCCTCAGTACTATATTCCGTACATGAATAGTCCTCACTTATTAAATCCATGTTTGTGTATCATATGACATATAACGTAACCTACAAAAAGGATGGTTGTAAATTCACTAGTTTTTGCGTTCTAAAATTCATCCGACGCACGTATGACGTGCGGCACAGTGCGGAAAAATTAAAATATTTTAATCGCAACGCAGTGCGGTGCGGCATGCCGGAGCTTGCCGCAACCGGACCTGCGCCTCCCTCCTGATTGGTCACCGCAGCATTTGCCGCAGCTCACCGCATGCATGGAGTCTTAGCTTTAGTTAACTCGCTCCACACGGAGGCGATCTGAAGTTCGCTCCTCGTGGCAATGAGGCGAACTCAAAGCTAAAGTGGATTCTCACCATAAAGCCTCAACCCAGCAGGGTATATTAGCACCGCAGTCAACTCAGCAGAGTGTAGAGTGCGTTGGTTTGAATCTCGACTATGCACGAAAACTGCTCTAGGAACGCATAGAGAGAAACGTTGGTAAAAAGACGGACGCTACAAGTCGCACAGACCAGACACCACGGATTGCCACGATCGGCGTTGGGCCATGCGAAGGCGTCGCGCCGGCCGTTGCGCTGGGTGATATATCCGGCCGGCGGATTCTTGCCCGCGGGTTGCGGAGTCGGGTGGCGCGCCTCTTAGCGGCCACGGCTGGAGCTACTTGTCAGGCGCGGGCGGCCGGCGGGACGGCCGCGCACTTGCCTACGAGAGACCGGGCACCTCGCCGACTGCGAGAACGACGGCGCCGGGAACCCAGACCGCCCGCCATGCAGGATCGGCCGCATTCCCGAACACATTGATTTAGCAATAATGTTTACGTCGTCCTCTCTCGCATGACGGCTTCAACGGACAATAATTTCCACTTTGTCTGTTTGCCGCTCAGGCAGCAGGAACAATCTTTATACTGTCAACAATATCGACGAGCAGCATTGAAGAAGTGACGGAAGCGGTGCCCAATGGCATAAATTGGTTCCAACTCTACATTTATCGTGACAGGAGTGTCACTTTAAATTTAATAAGGCGCGCTGAACATTCTGGCTTCAAAGCGTTAATTTTCACCGTCGACGCGCCGTTATTTGGCGATAGACGAGCTGATGTGAGAAATAAATTTACGTTACCGAGTCACCTAAGGTATATTTCGCATTTACGAGCAAAAGGCTGATAGAACTTTGTGAATTTCAAATATCACGCTTTGCTTTAGATTTGCGAATTTCGAGGGTGATTTGTCGCAACGAATAAATTCTGCAAAGACCGGTTCCGGCCTGAATAAATATGTCACCGAAATGTTCGACGCGTCTCTCACTTGGAAAGACGTGAAATGGATAAAAAGGTATTCGCGTTGATGTTCTAAATTTTCCTTATCTGAACAGCGCTACATTTAACATCGCGTTTCATCGAGATTAGAACTGATTATAATTGATTTATTATTATAGAATCACAAAGTTGCCGATAATTCTCAAGGGAATTTTGACGGTCAAAGATAAACGTTTGGCCGTCGAAAGCGGGGCTAACGGTATTATCGTGTCGAATCATGGAGCTCGTCAAATAGATAGTGTTCCAGCCACGGTCAGGCCAGTTTTTATGTTGAAAGCAACTTAAAAGTTATATTGAATATAGTACCAAACGTTCATTTTAAACGAATAATTTAATATTATTGTTATTAATATCTAAGGATTTATTAGTATGTAAGTTATTGAGATAATTTACCCTTATAGATAGAAGCTTTGCCAGAAATAATTAGAGGTGTAGGAGATAAAATCGAAGTCTATATGGATGGAGGAGTAACGCAGGGTATTGACGTGTTTAAAGCCTTGGCATTGGGTGCGAAAATGGTACGAATGTATCGAACGACTTGAAAAAATATTTCGATCATATTGAATATGCATATATTTGATTGCCCGCGTTTTTATTGTCCAATTGTATTCTATTCTTCAGGTATTCTTTGGCAGACCAATGCTGTGGGGCTTGACATATAACGGTGAAAACGGTGCCAAGGAGATTCTCGAACTCATGCGAAAAGAGATCGACCTAGCTTTTGCATTAACTGGCAAGTTACAGCAAACATTAATTATCCATATTAACCTCTGTTTAATTAATTGCTTGATAATTTAATATCTTTTTTCAGGATGTGCATCTGTAAAGGATGTTATATCAGGTATGGTGATTCACGAATCTTATTATTCTCGTCTGTGAAAATAAGTTTTATTTAATATACGATTAATACAGCATTTATAAGTAACTATTATCAATCCACGTGCACTTATAAACACTTATATAGTAACGTTTACAACGTGTTTATATCATCTATAGTTGACTTTTATAACCATAATTGAATATACATATAACTCATATATATGTCAAAAAAATTGCAAGTTAAAAACAAAAAAAATCTTAATCAATTTTGTTTTCTTTTATTATCGTAAAAAGCGACGTTTGGTACAGCGGACGCTTTATTAATGTATGGTAAATTTTTGACGGCCGGATTGCAAGACCTGGCTCTGTAGGGTTCTCAGGGATAGTTCAAGGAAGATACCATAATAATTTGGCGGTTATATATGAGGGCGGTCCGATAAGTACTTAGCCTCACCGCCCGATGGCGTCACTATCGCAAGAGAAATTTACTATCGTGTAGTACATTCTCGTAGACGGCTACTGTCGAAATTTCAGCCGAATCGGACTCGTAGTTTTGTTTTGACCGCGTGTGGAAGCGGGCGTGTCCGCGGATTTTAGAAAAATGGAAAAAGAGCAACATCGATCGGTGATTCGATTCTTGTTTTTGGAAGGGAAATCGCGCAGCGAAATCAAAGAGCGCTTGGATGCTGTGTACGGTGACTCTTCTCCTTCGATGGCGACCGTCAAAAATTGGTTTAACGAGTTTTAACGTGGTCGCACGTCGGTTTTTGATGAGCCACGCCCAGGTGCCCCGAAAACGGCTACCGCGGAGGATAACATGACAAAAATCCACGATCTCGTATTGGCAGACCGCCGATTGAAGGTGCGCGAGATAGCTGAGATAGTAGGCATCTCAAAAGACCGCGTGGGTCATATCCTGCATGAAATTTTGGGCATGAGAAAGCTGTCGGCGCGATGGGTGCCGCGTTTGCTCACTCCGGACAACAAGCGCAACCGTGAGACCACTTCAGAGCAGTGTTTGACGCTGTTTAAGCGCAATCCAAAGGAGTTTCTGCGTCGTTTCGTGACCGTCGACGAAACATGGATCCACTGGTACACACCAGAGACCAAGGAACAGTCGAAACAGTGGACTTCACCCGGCGAACGTGCTCCGAAGAAGGCGAAGACTGTCCTATCGGCCGGAAAGGTGATGGCCACCGTTTTCTGGGATTCACAAGGTGTGATCTACATCGACTACCTGGAGAAGGGCAAAACGGTCACAGGGCTGTACTATGCCGAATTATTGGGCCGATTCGATGCCGAATTGCAGCAAAACGGCCCCATTTGGCGAAGAAAAGTGCTCTTCCACCATGACAACGCACCGGCTCACACCTCCGCCCTCGCCACGGTCAAATTGGTCGAATTGGGCTACGAACTGCTGCCCCATCCACCGTATTCTCCAGATTTGGCCCCGTGCGACTTCTTTTTGTTTCCAAACTTGAAAAAGTCACTCGCCGGGCAGAAATTTGAGTCGAATGAGGTCATCGCTGCCACGGAGACCTACTTTGCAGACCTCGAGAAAACGTATTTTTCAGACGGGTTAAAGAAGTTGAAGCATCGCTGGGTGAAGTGTATCGAGTTAAAAGGAGACTATGTTGAGAAATAAATCGCCACTTTTCCAAAATTTTCGTTTTTCTTTTGTAGGCTAAGTACTTATCAGACCACCCTCGTATATACAGGGTGAGTCAATTAAAGTGTTACAGACTTATATCTTGGAAATAAATAATTTTAGAGAAAAATGTTTCAGACAAAAGTTGTATGGTGTCAAATGGGACATAAGAAGGTATCATTTTGATTAGACCTTGGTTAGCCATTTGAAGGTTACGTGAAGGTCACCAACAATTTTTCGAATGGAACGCCCTACTTTTTTTGGCATATTATTATAACGTATTTCAAGAGCTTTCCAAAACACTACAACAAAGTATTTTGTTAAGTACATCCCGAGTTATGAAGCTTCAGATTTACAGTATCGTCGGCATTAGCATTACCCAAGGTGTACCGCGTGGAGGTTGCACGATCGGATTTACCTCTTGTGTGCGTGCGTGTGTATGTGTGTGTGTGTGTGTGTGCGCGTGCGTGCGTGCATTTGAGCGTGTTCGCACGCACAGACACACACACACACACACACACACACACATACAAAGAGGTGTAAATCCGACCGTGCAACCTCCACGCGGTACACCTTGGATAATGCAAAATGCCGGCGGTACTGCAACTTTAAAGCTTCATAACTCGGGATGTACTTAACAAAAAAATACTTTGTTCTAGTGCTTTGGAAAGCTCTTGAAATACGTTATAAGGATATACTAAAAAACGTAGGGCATTCTGTTTGAAAAATTGTTGGTGACCTTCACGTAACCTTCAAATGGCTAACCAAGGTCTAATCAATAATACCTTCTTATGTCCCATTTGACACCATACAACTTTTGTCTGAAACATTTTTCTCTAAAATTATTCATTTCCAAGATATAAATCTGTAACACTTTAATTAACTCACCCTGTATATATCAGGTGTAGTAAAAAGAAATCCATTATTTTTCCAATAGATGGCTTTAGTTATCTGTATCTCGCGTTGTATAAGTCCGATCGGGTTCCATTGGATGGCGTTAGAAAGATAAGATTTCGTACTAAAAAAACTTTTCTGACAGTTTTGTTTGAGCGCGCGTCAAAGATGGACACTAGCAAAGAGAAAATACGCTATATTTTACAGTTTTTCTTCGATAAAGGCGAAAACGCAAGCCAGACGGCTGAAAATGTGAATAGTGTTTATGGTCCTGATACTGTAACAGCCAATCACGCGCAATTTTGGTTTCGTCGATTCCGTTCCGGTAATTTCGATGTCAAAGATGCACCACGCACTGGAAGGCCAATTGTCAAAAATATCGATAAAATCATTGTCGAGTCATTGTCGAGTCCGACCGTCATGTAAGCACTGTTTCGATTGCCCAAGAGCTAAAGATTGCACAAAAAGCCGTTTGGAACCATTTGAATAAGGCTGGACACAAAAAGAAGCTCGATGTATGGGTGCCACACGAGTTAACGCAAAAAAACCTCATGGACCGAATTTCCATCTGCGAATCGCTGCTGAATCGCAACAAAATCGACCCATTTCTGAAACGGTTAGTCACTGGTGATGAAAAGTGGATCACTTACGACAACGTCAAGCGAAAACGGTCGTGGTCGAATCGCGGTGAGCCGGCGGAAACGGTGGCCAAGCCAGGATTGACGGCCAGGAAGGTTTTGCTGTGTATTTGGTGGGATTGGCAGGGAATTATCTACTATGAGCTGCTCCCCTATAGCAAAACTCTTAACTCGGAACTGTACTGTCAACAATTGGACCGTCTGAAGGAAGCAATCGCCCAGAAGCGGCCAGCTTTGGCCAATAGGAGAGGAATTGTGTTCCATCAGGACAACGCCAGGCCACACAACATCGATAGTGACTCGCCAGAAGCTCCGGGAGCTTGGTTGGGAGATTCTTATGCATCCACCTTATAGTCCGGACCTGGCACCAAGTGATTACCATCTGTTCCTGTCCATGGCGAACAATTTTGCTGGTGAAAAATTCGCTTCAAGAGAGGCTTGTGAAAATCGACTGTCTCAATTTTTTGCCAATAGGGACGAGGGCTTCTATGAGAGAGGCATAATGAAATTACCTTCAAAATGGCAACAAGTTATCGAACAAAACGGCGCATATTTGACCTAAATCGGATCATTCTAACTATAGTAATTAAAGCTTTCAATTTCATGCAAGAATAATGGATTTCTTTTTACTACACATGATATATATATAATAGTAAACGTGATTTTTTTATTTAATAACGTTTAAAATGTTAAAACCCTTGATTGACGTTTAATCAAACTAATTAAATCCTTAACAAAGATTTAAAGACCTTTTTCTATCGTGTTCTGGCTACACACATACACACACGCACACAACACAACCAAAAGAATATTTGTTCAATTTCTTTAATTCATATTAAATTTTATATGAATTACCCGAGGTCTACCTTAAAGTATAGAAATTTGACAGATCATATACTTTAATGAGTGGTTCATTCTACATGCATACCGATGCAAATCGATTTTCTGAAATCGATTCTTTATACACCGATTTTTTAAAGATTTTTTTCTCCGTGATTCAAATAGACCTTTAATAATGTAAAAAAAATCAGCATACCTAATCCAAGGTCCCGCGAACAACTTGGAAACGGGAGCTCTAAGTTCTAAAGACAATCGAGTCGCTCTGAAATCGTCAAAGTCCCGCGGACACTTTGAGGGAAGGTGAGCTCGAAGCTTTAAAGGAAGCGCCCAAGCCGCTGTTGAAATTGTCTAGATCCCGCAGACATTTAGGAAATAGACGAGTTGGAAACTTTAAAGGAGATAGACGAGCCCGCTCTTCAAATTGTCAAGAACCCGCGGATACACTTGGGAAATAGATGGAGCTCTAAAAAGGAGGCGGACGAGACCGCTCCTGAAATCCACGGCAAAGCCGCAAATATTTGGGAATCACCAGATCCGAACCACTTATAACCTCAAAACTTAGCAGCAAGGGTATATCGCGGCGCTGCCTCCAATTCAACAAAGTTGAATCTAGAGCGGTGGTCCAAGAATCCCTTTGAGAGAAGAGAACCTACTCTAGGAAAGCCTAGAAAAAACCAACGTCGTCGGTAACGAAAAGCGTGATAAAGTCGTACAAAGAATTGCCACAATCGGCGTTGGGCCATGCGAAGGCGCGCAGAGTGTCGTCGCGCCTAGTTATATCCCCGAGCGGCCGAATTTTGGCTGCGGGCAGCAGAATCGTGGGGCGCGCTGCATAGCGGCCACGGTCAGCACTAGTAGCTACGCGCGGGGCGCTGGCGGGAGTACCGCGCGCTTGCCTGCGAGAAACCGGGCCACGCCGTCTGCCACGCAGCACCGGCTCGCTAGCTAGCTTTCCGCATGGCAGTACATGCCATACGGAACACTACGAGTGTTGAAAATGTGCAATATATGTAATATGAATGATATATTTTCAGCGCTGCCAATAAATATTGGGACATTATTATAATAATATGCATGTAGTATCACATTCACGTTGATACTAAAAGATATATCAAGTTATATAGAATAATTCGAGATATAATTATTCCTGAATTTATGCGGATAAATATGTTCATAATAGAGTGGAAAACATATTACAAAAAAGATTACGTGAAATAACGTGATTGAATGTCGTCCTAGATTTTATTTCTATTTTCTTTGTTGACTACATCATTAAAAGGAATATTCTTTGAAAATTAGTTGCACTTCTATTGCAGATAATATTTCTATCAATAACATGATATATATTGGTATTAATACGAACAATATGATCAATACGATTATTATGATCAATATCATTCTAACACGATTACTATTTTGTTCAATATATTTATATATACAATTAATATAATATGTTCAATCATAAATTTTTGTATTACAGGAACTGTTTATACATTTTGTAACAAACAAAGAACCGATGCAGAAATTGCTTCATTTATATCAAAATGGCTTCAAACAATATTAAAGAATTCAAAGAAATAAGTATATTTATCGTTATCTTATAACTATATACTCTTATATTTTTTATAACAAAGCTCAGAAAGTGATGCACTTACAGGCTGATTTTCAAAAAGATTCTCACATTCTAATTTGTTATCTGTGTTTAAGACACAGCTAACGAGTCACTCAAGTCTCAGGAGGAGCTTATTTTGGATATGGATATTCTTATTCTTCTACAAGTTTTTATTTTCTCTTCTTGAACAATATACGAAAACTATGCTTCTGGGACTAACGCGATTCGTTTGTCGTATAAGGCAAAAGGAAAAACGTGAAGTAAAACCTCATAAAACTTAATCAGAAAGTGCATTGCTTGGTAAACTTTAATTTATATTATATTATGTTATACACAAATGTATAATAATACGAATGATAAATTATTACAACGAAATATTACAAATTCCTTTTTTTTAATGCAATACAATTGCAATATAATAATTATTTATTCCTTTATTTACACTTTTCTAGGGATACTAGCATTGCTTTAGAAACTGAAGAAAATGAAGATTATATGCAATAATAACAAATAAAATTTAATCACACTTTATATATACATACGTGACATATATATGTCATGTAGGTTTGTCAGACGGGTTAGTCGTCGCAAGTGTTATTGGCAACATTAGTCATTGTCTAAATACGTCCACGCTCCCTTCGTTTTATTCCTAGGCGACATTGTGTCGCGAATATCATTCTCAGTGGTCTCGATGCGCTATCACTCTCCTTTGGAGCATTTTCTTTGGACAAGCGAGATATTTCTTTGGACAGTAGCTATTGATACTTCCATATATATAATAATTATTTAGTGATAGTTTTTTACCTTGCAATATGAATTATTGACGGCATTACAGTGGATCAGGTAACGAGAAGATGACGTTTTGCTTATTTATTAACTTTTATTAACTTTGCGTGATTGATTTTTCAGCTTTATGAGCAGAAATATTGACCTCAACTCAGAAATCTCAAAAGCGAATCACGTGAAATTGGAAATGAACGCAATATCATGTTCATACTACTTTATTAAGTACAATGCCGTCAATAATCGATATCGAAAGATAAAAATTGTGCTTCATCATAAATGTGTATGTTTTTCTTTGGTTTTTATCTTACATACGAAGATATTTTGACGTTCTTTTATGTCAAATACAAAGTTATTTTTATGTTTATATATTATTGTTATGTTCTTTTGTGTTTGTGATGCGAAAATATTTTTACGTTCTTTTATATTATATTTAATACGAAAGTCTTTCTTCATTATGTTATGTGCAATAAGTATGTACCTACAATATAAACATATTTACGCATTCAATCTCAAATAAATATACGTAATAAATAACTCATATATTTATTATTAAATTAATTATTAGTAATTTTACACATTGCCACAGATACATACATTATGTACAAAGTACTTTAGATTTTAACAAATAAGTATTGCAAGTATATAGGCATCGCATATAAAAAATAACTATATATAGTCATTTTTTGTTAAAATTTGAAATAATTCTTACATAACATGTATCTGTGGCAATATGTGAGGTTACTACCCTTCCTTATAACGTTAATATGTTATTTGACTGCAATGTTTCTAAGAGCACACATTGCAACATTGCTGTAATGTTTCATTGTAATATTTCTGAGGACAGACATTTCAACATTGCTGCAAATTGCAGCAACGTAACAGGAATATTTTGCAACCACATGCAATGTTACAATATTTCAGTAATATATCTGCAATATCCTGCAACATTTTGGTGCTGTATGGGAATTAATATAAATATTATTCGAGATTAAAGATTCATTCGGAAAGAATGTTTTGCATCTTCGAAAAAANTTAGTCGAAAATGTAGGGTTTTGAAAGAACTTCAATTTGGTATTAGAGCCAGGCCTGTATCTCTAACCGTTTAGGAGATATCGAAGGTTAAAGTTTCCCAGCCATTCTCCGTCGATATCCTGCCTTCCTCCGTCGATATCTCCGCTTCTACTGGGAGTAGAGAGTCGTCCATGTAGTCGAAAATGTAGGGTTTTGAGAGGACTTTAATTTGGTACCAGAGCCAGGCCTGTATCTCTAACCATTTAGGAGATATCGAAGATTAAAGTTTTCCAACCTTTCTCCGTTGATATCTCCGCTTCTACTGGGAGTAGAGAGTCGCCATTTACGGCAAAATGTAGGGTTTTGAAAGGCTTTTAATTTGATACCAGAGCCAGGCCTGTATCTCTAACCGTTTAGGAGATATCGAAGGTTAAAGTTTTCCAGCCATTCTCCGTCGATATCCAGCCTTCCTCCGTCGATATCTCCGCTTCTACTGGGAGTAGAGAGTCGTCCATGTAGTCGAAAATGTAGGGTTTTGAGAGGACTTTAATTTGGTACCAGAGCCAGTCCTGTATCTCTAACCGGTTAGAAGATATCGAAAGTTAAAGTTTTCCAGCCATTCTCCGTCGATATCCAGCCTTCCTCCGTCGATATCTCCGCTTCTACTGGGAGTAGAGAGCCGTCCATGTAGTCGAAAATGTAGGGTTTTGAGAGGACTTTATTTTGGTGCCATACCCAGGCCTGTATCTCTAACCGTTTAGGAGATATCGGAGATTAAAGTTTTCCAACTATTCTCCGTTGATATCTCCGCTTCTACTGGGAGTAGAGAGTCGTCCATGTAGGCGAAATTGTAGAGTTTTGAGAGGACTTTATTTTGGTGCCAGACCCAGGCCTGTATCTCTAACCGTTTAGGAGATATCGAAGATAAAATTTTCCAACCTTTCTCCGTTCATATCTCCGCTTCTACTGGGAGTAGAGAGCCGTCCATGTAGTCGAAAATGTAGGGTTTTGAGAGGACTTTATTTTGGTGCCATACCCAGGCCTGTATCTCTAACCGTTTAGGAGATATCGAAGATTAAAGTTTTCCAACCATTCTCCGTTGATATCTCCGCTTCTACTGGGCCGGTGTGAAGTTGCCACCTCATTTTGTAGCACCGCAAGTTTTAGCGATAGTTCCATTGGCACCCACAATAGTTCTACAGTTCCTGATAGGTTATACCAATAGTTCTGTCGAATTAATTAACAAAATGGCGGTTTGAAAATATGAGGTGCTAACTTCCCGTAGCACCGCAACTTCCAAAAAGACCAATTTCAAGCACGAAATTTTATAGTTCTAGAATAGTTCTATAGTTCCTGATATGTTTTAGGAATAGCTCTGACTTTTAACCAATTTTAAATAATTTTTGAAACTCAGCGCCAGCACCGCATCACAAGAGTAAAGTATGTGCCTGCTGGTAGTTCCAGGCGACTTCCGGGTTTCTTTTAGTAGTTCTACAATAGTTCCAACGCTTTAGGTTGGTCCCGCCGCGGGTGCCGGCCTTTAACTATTTTTAAATAATTTTTGAATCTCAGTGCCAGCACCGCATCACAAGAGTAAAGTATGTGTCTGCTGGCAGTTCCAGCCGACTTCTGGTTTTCTTTTAGTAGTTCTACAATAGTTCCAACGCTTTAGGTTGGTCCCGCCGCGGGTGCCGGCCATTAACTATTTTTAAATAATTTTTGAATCTCAGCGCTAGCAACGCATCACAAGAGTAAATTATGTGTCTGCTGGCAGTTCCAGCCGACTTCTGGTTTTCTTTTAGTAGTTCTACAATAGTTCCAACGCTTTAGGTTGGTCCCGCCGCGGGTGCCGGCCATTAACTATTTTAAAATAATTTTTGAATCTCAGCGCCAGCACCGCATCACAAGAGTAAAGTATGTGTCTGCTGGCAGTTCCAGCCGACTTCTAGGTTTCTTTTAGTAGTTCTACAATAGTTCCAACGCTTTAGGTTGGTCCCGCCGCGGGTGCCGGCCATTAACTATTTTTAAATAATTGTTGAATCTCAGCGCCAGCACCGCATCACAAGAGTAAAGTATGTGTCTGCTGGCAGTTCCAGCCGATTTCTGGGTTTCTTTTAGTAGTTCTACAATAGTTCCAACGCTTTAGGTTGGTCCCGCCGTGGGTGCCGGCCATTAACTATATTTAAATAATTTTTGAATCTCAGCGCCAGCACCGCATCACAAGGGTAAAGTATGTGTCTGCTGGCAGTTCCAGCCGACTTCTGGTTTTCTTGTAGTAGTTCTACAATAGTTCCAACGCTTTAAGTTGGTCCCGCCGCGGGTGCCGGCCTTTAACTATTTTTAAATAATTTTTGAATCTCAGCGCCAGCACCGCATCACAAGAGTAAAGTATGTGTCTGCTGGTAGTTCCAGGCGACTTCCGGGTTTCTTTTAGTAGTTCTACAATAGTTCCGACGCTTTAGGTTTGTCCCGCCGCGGGTGCCAGCCTTTAACTATTTTTAAATAATTTTTGAATCTCAGCGCCAGCACCGCATCACAAGAGTAAAGTATGTGTCTGCTGGCAGTTCCAGCCGACTTCTGGTTTTCTTTTAGTAGTTCTACAATAGTTCCAACGCTTTAGGTTGGTCCCGCCGCGGGTGCCGGCCATTAACTATTTTAAAATAATTTTTGAATCTCAGCGCCAGCACCGCATCACAAGAGTAAAGTATGTGTCTGCTGGCAGTTCCAGCCGACTTCTGGGTTTCTTTTATATACTATATATATACATATTAAACCTTAAATATAAGCATGTACAGAATTATTATAAAATTATCATAAAAACGAAAAATAAATAAGAAGCAGAAAAAACAATACAAAAAAAAATTATTTTCAATAAATAACTGACTCAAAAATATATATAAAACACATATACATTCACCAACGCCGGCACGTACACGAGCGCAAGCGCCCGCGAAACAACATCCGCCCACTCACACACACACACACACACACACACATACACACACACACTCACACGTGCGCTCGCGCACGCACGCTCGTACACAGACACACACGTACACTCACATGGCTAGAACTGCCAGCAAACTGATACTTTACTCTTGTGATGCGGTGCTGGCGCTGAGATTCAAAAATTATTTAAAAATAGTTAAAGGGCGGGACCCGCGGCGGGACCAACCTAAAGCGTTGGAACTATTGTAGAACTACTACAAGAAAACCAGAAGTCGGCTGGAACTGCCAACAGATACATACTTTACTCTTGTGATGCGGTGCTGGCGCTGAGATTCAAAAATTATTTAAAAATAGTTAAAGGCCGGCAACCGCGGCGGGACCAACCTAAAGCGTTGGAACTATTGTAGAACTACTAAAAGAAACCCAGAAGTCGACTGGAACTACCAGCAGACACATACTTTACTCTTGTGATGCGGTGCTGGCGCTGAGATTCAAAAATTATTTAAAAATAGTTAAAGGCCGGCACCCGCGGCGGGACCAACCTAAAGCGTTGGAACTATTGTAGAACTACTAAAAGAAACCTAGAAGTCGGCTGGAACTGCCAGCAAACTGATACTTTACTCTTGTGATGCGGTGCTGGCGCTGAGTTTCAAAAATTATTTAAAATTGGTTAGAAGTCAGAGCTATTACTAAAACATATCAGGAACTATAGAACTATTCTAGAACTATAAAATTTCGTGCTTGAAATTGGTTTTTTTGGAAGTTGCGGTGCTACGGGAAGTTAGCACCTCATATTTTCAAATTGCCATTTGGTTAACTAATTCAACAGAACTATTGGTATAACCTATCAGGAACTGTAGAACTATTGTGAGTGCCAATGGAACTACCGCTAAAACTTGCGGTGCTACAAAATGAGGTGCCAACTTCACACCGGCGAGTGTTCGTCCGTCTGCGTCGGCAGCCGTGGGCCACCGACATAGAATATTTCGAAGTATCTGTTCGCGAATTTATCAGTGCTCGCCCGTCGGTGTCGGCGGCAATTAGCCACCGCCACAGACTAAATTTTCCAGTCGGCGTGTGAAGAAGTGAACGTGCTCGACCGTCACTGTGACCGTGGTGAACTGCCCGGAATAAACCATCTCCAAATTATCTAGAGAACAACTGACGTAAACCACCCTCCACAGGACTCGTGGCCGAGGGCTTCGGACCGCCAAGAGGCAGCGGGACATCCTCTCTGACCCCGCGGATAGGGGACCATCCCTGCGACTAAACAAGGAAGCACGAGCATCGAGGAACGGGCATCGCCGACGTCACACCGGGCCAACGAGTCCGCCTACGTACATATATATATATATATATATTGGGTGAGTGCAAAAGTTCGTGCGGAGTTTGTGAGTAAAAGTCACACAGTGATTAGGATCAATCGTTTCGCCAGCGGGGAGAAGCTCGAAATAGATTATGCCCTTACAATCCCACCAAACAGAGAGCATCACCTTCATCGGGTGCAAACTGGCCTTTGGCATTGCGTCACCATGCTCACCTGATTGTTTCCATGTCCGTTTGCGCTGAACATTGTTGTAGAGGACCCATTTCTCATCGCCCGTTACTAGTCGATCCAAAAACGACTCGTTATTGAGCCGCCCGAGTAAAGAAACGGCTGCAGAAATTCGCTTGATTTTGTTCTTCTCGGTCAGCAAATGGGGCACCCATATATCGAGCTTCAAATCGAATCCCATCTTTTTTAAACGCCGAAAAGCGGTTGATCGGTCAACGTTTAGTGCTGTAGCAACTTCTTCTGTTGAAATTCGCGGATTATTGAGCACTAAAGTACGCAAAACATCGTCATCAATGTCAGAAGGTCGACCAGAGCGTGGCTCGTCTTCAAGGTTAAATTCTCCGCGCCGAAATTTAGCAAACCATTTTTCCACAGTTTGTTTAGCTGGTGCTTCATCCTGATAAACATCCTGAATGTTTTTTACGGCTGCGGCAACGTTTATTCCCTTCCGAAACTCGTAAAGCATAACATGCCGTAAATGCACCTTATCGATACTCATTTTTAAAGTGATATTTCTCGAAGCAGTTTGTATGAAAACAAATGATTTTTTTTTTAATAACAGCTGAAGACGTCACCTTTCCAACGTTATATAATATGTAGATGGAAGTATTAATGACAACACTTTACGACGCTTATAACTCCATCTATTGAAACTCCGCACGAACTTTTGCACTCACCCAATAGAAATATCGTTTTCTTTTAAAATAAACGGGGTGCCTCACGCACCACACTTGTTAACACATTTCTTGTGAAGAGAAGCAACCTTCACACCAACCTCCCTCCTTCACCCGAGTAACGCACCGACGCGGCGGCGAGCGAAGCGTCGCGGAGCGGCGAGCCGGGCGCGACGGTGGGCGACCGATGGCACCGAACCCCGCGGGCATTACCGTCATACAGAGAACCAGCTCGAGGAAAACGGGATCTGTACTAGGAAAAAAATTTAGTATTTCTAACAAAACTGTTTAGTTGAGGCATTTTTTAATAGCAATCAAATATCTTGTTTTATATAACAAAATATTTAGTTATCCCAACTAAATATATTTTTCTGCTTTGTTCTCTGGACCAAATGATTTTGTTCTTAGACTTCATGTATAAAAAAGTAAGCATTTTAGTTATTTTATCCATAAAAATTACATAATAATGGAATATTATTTTACATAAACTAAAATAATGCCCAATGGATACTATTTTGTCTTTCTGTGCACTAAAATTTAGATTTTACATATTAAGAAAAAGTCATAGTATTTTTAATAAAATTCATATAGACGAAGCTTTTTGGTTGCTATAACAAAAGTATTACGCTATACGAACAAACCGTAATCAAACAAGATATTTGTTTACAGGAACTGAACAGTTTTGTTGGGCATATTTTAACCAAATTATTTTGTTGTTACAACAAAATTCTTTTGGTTCATGCAACAATACACTTTTCCTAGTGTAGACAAGCGTACAAAATCGCAGAGCATGCGAGTCTCGATGTGAATAATCTCGCAACGAGCGACTTCATCGCGACATCGAACTTACCGTTTTGTGTGGTTTCCGTTTCGCGGTCTCGTAGATTGCAAGACAGCCGCAAGGAATGCAGATCACAGGAGGTCACTCAGGAGGTCACTTGCGGACATCAGCGGCAGAGGAGAAAAAAACTAGAAAAGCAAAAATTGGAAAAAAAACTGCCGTTTAAAGTTGGAATTGTCCACCACCGCATCTATTATTCTCCGGTTTCTTCTTTAATTTATACTTTAATTTATACTATAATTAATACTTCAGCCGCGGCGACGACAACCATAAACAAGAAGCCAACAGCGCAAATTCACGCAAAGCCTAACGTTAAAACTGGAATCACCAAGGTCACGCAAAAGCGTCTAGCTGAAAAGGCAACGAAAACCATAAAACAAACATCGGTCTCGGTGAAAGACTTGCAGACATCTCTCAAGGATGGCACGATCAAGTCCGATAAAGTCAATACTAACGAATGTTTACATTCTTTCGACCCTACAGCTCCAGCCAATTATAAATTTAACTTATCGAAGTTATCTGTAACAAATGTATTTATGTCGAGTACGCCTAACGGTCCTTTATTCGAAATAACGTCGATAGAGGAAATAAAGTTGTCCCCGAAGAGCGATACCTTCGAGTGCGAGGAAACGACGAGACATCTCAACACTGATGTCAGCTCGATTACTATTGAAACAATCAAGTCGCAGGTGTCGTCGGATGAACAGAAAATCTTAGATTCCTCGAGGGAGAAGCAGTCGAGTCTCACGAAGAGTTCATGGTCGCACGACACGAGCAACACGGAGTCACACCAATCATCCCAAGTGTCTTCATTCACTCCTTTCATCGTGACAGTTGTGCAGAAAGACAACGCGAAAGGTACGCTTCCAGTGTCTACCGATGTTGTTAAAGACGATGTCCGAGGAGAACAAGAGGCCAGTCCTAGTCCCCCCGGTTGCCACGTCGTCTGCTATGCGGACGACACGTTAGTGGTAGCCGGGGGGGAGAGCTGGGGGGAAGCCCGCCTCCTAGCGGAGACGGCACTGGTGTCGGTGGTGAGTACCATCAGAGACCTGGGTCTCAAGGTGGCGCCCCAAAAGACCCAGGCCGTGTTCTTTCACGGCCGGGGTCGGAGGGTGCCGCCAGGGACCCGGGTACTCGTAGATGGAGTCCACGTCCGCGTCGGGCCGACGATGAGATATCTCGGCCTGACGCTGGACAGCCGGTGGAGCTTCGGACCCCACTTTGGGGAACTGGCCCCCAGGGTGCGCAAGGCAGATCTGGCGGTGGCCAGCCTGACGCGCATCCAAGGGGGCCCAGGATGGAGGGCTCGCCGCCTGTACGTCACGGCGGTGCTCTCGATCGCCCTGTACGGGGCGCCCATCTGGGCGCCACAGCTGGGGGCCTGCCGCAGAGGCAAGTACGCACTGCGGCAGGCCCTGAGGCCCGTGCTTATCAGGGCGATTCGGGGGTACCGGACCGTGTCGTACATGGCGGCGACCACCCTGGCCGGCGTCCCCCCTGTGGAGCTCCTAGCCGAGGAGCGGTATCTCCTTTACTGGAGAGTAAAGGGGCTTCACAGAGAGGGAAGAATGTCGGCCAGGGCCCTAAGGGGTCTGAAGCTCCAAGTCGAGGCCCGGACCCGGGAGAGGTGGGAGGACTTATTGTCCGACCCCCGGGGTCCCGGGCCAGCGACGGCAGCGGCTGTCCGCCCCTGCCTGTCCGAATTGACAGGCAGGAGGGGACGTGGACTATCCTTCCGTCTGGCGCAGGTACTGACCGGGCACGGGTGCTTCGGTCGGTACCTGTGCCGGATAAGGAAGGAGCTCACCACTCGATGCCACCACTGCCCCGCGGCGGAGGACACGGCGCACCACACCCTGGTCGCGTGCCCAGCATGGGCCGGGGAGCGCCGTGTCCTCTGCGGGGCGGTGGAATGCCGAGAGGGGGAGCTCTCGCTCCCGCACATGGTCAAAGCCATGTGTGGGAGCGAGGAGGCGTGGACAGCGGCGCTCTCCTTCTGTGAGACAGTAATGTCCTAGAAGGAGACCGCCGAGTGGGGGCGAAGACAGTACCGGGGCTGCGGGGAGCAGCTCCCGGGCGAACAACGCCCCCAGGGGGACGAGGGACGCGACAGCGAGCCCGGGGCAGCGCCGGCCGAGGGAGGCTCACAGACCCGCGAGGGTAGGGAGTCCCCTCGGCCGCCCCGGGCCCGCCACCGGTCGCAAGGGGGGAGTAGGGGGCGGCGAGACGCCTTCCCCACCTTCCCCCCCGAGCGACCGGACAAGTAGGGACAGGGGGGAGCGGTGCCCCGGTTGGGGCCGGGCCCGCTCCCCTACAAATCCTATCCTCCCTGACTAGCAGGGAGGGGGGGTAAGGAGGGAGGGCGGATGTCCTCTCCCTCCTTGACAGGAGACACCAGAAGGCCAACCGGCGGGGGTAACCCTCGTCGGGGACCGCGCCCTGGATTCCCTTCGTGGAACAGGGCGCGGTACACAGGTGGCGAGGGGCTCCCGGAAAGGAGCCCTGGGGCCAGGGGGTTGGGGAGGGAATACGGGAGTAGTTCCCCCGACTCCCCTCCTCACGGTCCGACAGGTAGACATCCCGCAGGGGTTTTAGTCGGTAAGAGTCCGACATAACCCCCTTCCCCCCAAGGGGAGAGGGTATCCATGATGGATTTCCCCTGCGTGACCAAAAAAAAAAAAAGGCCAGTCCTAGTAACGATCAGTGTTCAGGGTCGGCCGACTTATCGCAGTCGCGGGACATGCAGCCTGCCGACGTCCTAACGGAGGAGCAGAAGCACACCGTGCAGTACTTCAAACAGCAGTTGCAGCTGGAAACGGAAAGGCTGCAACTGCTGCTTGAAGTGCTGCACGGTACAACAACTCTGCTAGCGATGGACAGAGGTCCAGTCGCAGGACAACACCACGGAGGAGGCCTAGCAGCTCATCAACCAGGAGATCGGGCAGACGAGTCTGCTGATCAACGAAAAGTTCCAACAATTCCGCGACTTGCTGACGAAGTGTGAAACAGGCAGCTCTAATTTGCCGATCAACTGCACGGACCTACAGGGCTTTTGGGACTTGATATACATCGAAGTGAAGGATTGCGACTCGCGCTTCGCGAGACTCGAGAGGCTCCGCGCCGCTCGTTGGCGGGAGAAGGAGACTCTGCGAAACCCGCAGAGTCCCGTAAGGAAATCGTCGCGAAGAAGAGCAGGAAGTTGAAGATAAGCCAACTGTCCAACAAGTCGACGCTGTTGAATGACACGATACAGCACGCCAATCGGACACCTGGACCGGATACAGTCGTGAAACCGAGTAGGTCGGCGACGAAGAGTCTGAGTATAAGAATATCGAAGCTTCAGGTGGACGACAGTCCAGTTTCGACAATGAAGTTGCTCGTGGGAAGCTCGAAGAGTCAGACAAGTGAAAATGCACAGAGTTGTCGGGAAACTCAGTCCGTAGACTTCCTCACACCGCTCAAAGGCAGGAACGTCACGCCCAAAAAGATCTCCTTAGACAGGCCGGACGTGTCGGATAGTAACGGAACGAATGTCAAAGTACTTAAAAGTAGAACCATCAGCTTCGTCGATAATCCTAAGAGTGGCATGAGACGCAAAACGGTAAGTTTCGTCTTCATACACGTCTTGCGTGATTCTGCATGATTCAATTTTCTGGCCGATTTTGATGAATACTTCAAATCTATTCATCCAGATGTTCTCCGACAAGGAAAGTGGCCATAAGGAGAAAAACTCCTCCAGGAGATAAACTCTAGTTGCTGAATCTAATGGTGAGTTGTTCGCTTCGAATTGGGTCGCGTAGTAATTAATAACACGAATAACTAAGATATCTTGAATAATATAAGTCTAGTTATAAGTCACTAGCATATATAAAGAACCTCAACTCCTAATAAAGTTGCATCTGTAATGCCCAGTCTGCATAAATCGTAAGTCACAAGACGCAAATTGCAGACGCAGAACATTAACTAAAACACAAAAATTGAACTACCAGTCTTACTTGGCACCGAGGGGTCTCGTATTATTAATTACTGCGCAGAGTTATCAATGCATTATTGTTAATTATCAATGTAACTGTATTCATTTCAGTCTCATTTCAGTTGAACTCTCAACTGTCATTTCAGTTGAATCCTGATGTCGCAGGTGACATAGCTGATGGCGTTGCATCGTCGGACACGAAGCGACGCGATCCGTGAGAGAATCCCCATGGAATCTCGTCTTGAGAAATCTCGTTTTTATAATGTTATATTTTATATTTTATAGTATTTGCAGCGTGTGGACACGATATTTGCGCTGCTTGAAGATTCCGGAAACAAAAGAGAAAAGAATGAAATAAGTTATTATCCCAGTGATTTCGATACCGTTGCGCGTTCACGACGATTGTATAGTAGCGACGGATGTAAAGAGAGGCGAATTGTTTATTTAATTTTTCCCCAAATACTCTTCGATACAGTTCACACATAATAAATATATACAGACGTAACTGAGCACATTTACAACGGTTTCATAGTGAAATCTGTGTGATCGCCGCCTCGCACCGATGTAGTACAGAAGCGAAACGCTGTCTCAGGATTTCTGTCGCGCAAGCTCAATGTGGCGGGAGGAAAGGGAGATGGGGAGGATTTTTGGCCGCGCGCGCGCAAGTCGCGATATACAATATATATATATATCTTGTATATAAATAAATATATGTATATATATGTATATATATATATTAAGACCTAAACTAATTTATATATATTTATATAAATACTAATTTATATATATTTATATAAATAAATCACTTAGGTACGCATCGTAGGTAGAGAGAGCTGGCGTATTAATTCGCCGTTTGCCGACTCGCGAAACGGCGGTAATACTAAACGGGATCCGCGTAACCAGACGTGCACGCCCGTTGTCCTGTGGTCCTGTGGATCCGACTGACGGCCCAGTGGAATCTAATAATCCGATTAGGCGCGAAGAGATTCTCTCTCTCTCTTTCTCTTCTCTCTCGCGAGTGTCGCGAAATAATCGCCGCCTTTACCAATAAATATCGCGTTTTGTTTGCGACTCCGCTCCCGAAGCGGAGATAAGCGGATGCCGGAAACACCCTTATCAGAAGGATCGGAGTTGAGGATGGTAATAGGCTCAGGTCTTGTACGGCCTGTTCGAGTCGTAAATCTTGGCCGAAAACCCGCGTAACAAAAGTGAAACGACCTCCGTCGTTTCGGATGGCCTGCCCTTCCGGACTAAACGGCCTGCCAGCTTCCACGTTCCTGAGAAGCGTGGAGAGGCACTAAAGAACGCGCTGAGCTCGTGTCGCCCGAGAGATGACTCAGTTGCTCCGGGGTGACTAGTCAAGGCCTTGAAGACGCTTGGGCAGAAAGCTCAGAGTTCTCGAAGAAGCGACCTTGTCGCTTCTGAACGCACCAAGATCCTAGACGGATACTAGGCAAGAGAGTTCGCAAATCTCTCAAGGAGACGGCAATGCCGTTCCTAACAGCCGAGGTTTTCGACGGGCGCTCGGAAAGAGAGAGTTAACTCGCTCCACACGGAGGCGATCAGAAGTTCGCTCCTGAATCGTGGCAACGAGACGAACTCAAAGCTAAAGTGGATTCTCACCATAAAACCTCAACCCAGCAGGGTATATTAGCACCTCAGTCAACTCAGCAGAGTGTAGAGTGCGTTAGTTTGAATCTCGACTATGCACGAAAACTGCTCTAGAAACACCTAGAGAGAATGTCGGTAAAGACGGGCGCTACAAATCGCACAAACCAGACACCAGGGATTGCCACAATCGGCGTTGGGCCATGCAAAGGCGTCGCGCCACCCGTTGCACTGGGTGATATACCCGGCCGGCGGATTCTTGTCCGCGGGTTGCGGAGTCGGGTGGCGCGCCTTGTAGTGGCCACGGCTGGAGCTACTTGTCAGGCGCGAGCGGCCGGCGGGACGGCCGCGCACTTGCCTGCGAGAGACCGGACACCACGCCGACTGCGAGAACGACGGCGAAATCCAGACTGCCCGCCATGCAGGATCGGCCGCATTCCCGATCACATTGATTTAGCAATAATGTTTACGTCGTCCTCTTTCGCATGACGGCTTCAACGGACAATAATTTCCACTTTGTCCGTTTGCAGCCGCTCAGGCAGCAGGAACAATCTTTATACTGTCAACAATATCGACGAGCAGCATTGAAGAAGTGACGGAAGCGGTGCCCAATGGCATAAATTGGTTCCAACTCTACATTTATCGTGACAGGAGTGTCACTTTAAATTTAATAAGGCGCGCTGAACATTCTGGCTTCAAAGCGTTCTCACCGTCGACGCGCCGTTGTTTGGCGATAGACGAGCTGATGTGAGAAATAAATTTGCGTTACCGAGTCACCTAAGGTATATTTCGTATTTACGAGCAAAAGGCTGATAGAACCTTGTGAATTTCAAATATCACGCTTTGCTTTAGATTTGCGAATTTCGAGGGCGATTTGTCACAACGAATAAATTCTGCAAAGACCGGTTCCGGCCTGAATGAATATGTCACCGAAATGTTCGACGCGTCTCTCACTTGGAAAGATGTGAAATGGATAAAAAGGTATTCGCGTTGATGTTCTAAATTTTCCTTATCTTAACAGCGCTACATTTAACATCGCGTTTCATCGAGATTAGAACTGATTAGAATTGATTTATTATTATAGAATCACAAAGTTGCCGATAATTCTCAAGGGAATTTTGACGGTCGAGGATGCATGTTTGGCCGTCGAAAGCGGAGCTGACGGTATTATTGTGTCGAATCATGGAGCTCGTCAAATAGATAGTGTTCCAGCCACGGTCAGGCCAGTTTTTGTGTTGAAAGCAACTTAGAAGTCATATTGAATATAGTACCAAACGTTCATTTGAAACGAATAATTTAACATTATTGTTATTAATATCTAAGGATATATTAGTATGTAAGTTATTGAGATAATTTACCCTTACAGATAGAAGCTTTGCCAGAAATAATTAGAGGTGTAGGAGATAAAATCGAAGTCTATATGGATGGAGGAGTAACGCAGGGTATCGACGTGTTTAAAGCCTTGGCATTGGGTGCGAAAATGGTACGAATGTATCGAACGACTTGAAAAAATATTTCGATCATATTGAATATGCATATATTTGATTGCCCGCGTTTTATTGTCCAATTGTGTTCTATTTCTCAGGTATTCTTTGGCAGACCAATGCTGTGGGACTTGCATATAACGGTGAAAACGGCGCCAAGGAGATTCTTGAACTCATGCGAAAAGAGATCGACCTAGCTTTTGCATTAACTGGCAAGTTACAGCAAACATTAATTATCCATATTAACATCTGTTTAATTAATTGCTTGATAATTTAATATCTTTTTCCAGGATATGCATCTGTAAAGGATGTTATATCAGATATGGTGATTCACGAATCTTATTATTCTCGCCTGTGAAGATAAGTTTTATTTAATATACGGTTAATACAGCATTTATAAGTAACTATTATCAATCCACGTGCACTTATAAACACTTATACAGTAACGTTTACAACGTGTTTATATCATTTATATCTATTGTTGACTTTTATAACCATAATTGAATATACATATAACTCATATATATGTCAAAAAAATTGCAAGTTAAAAACAAAAAAAATCTTAATCAATTTTGTTTTCTTTTATTAAATAAAAGAAAAATAAAAAAAGCGACGCTTGGTACAGCGGACGCTTTATTAATGTATGGTAAATTTTTGGCGGCCGGATTGCAAGATCTGGCTCTGTAGGGTTCTCAGGGATAGTTCAAGGAAGATACCATAATAATTTGGCAGTTATATACAGGGTGTCCCATTTAACCTGACAAATCGTAATATCTGGAAAACTATATGTCGGATCAAAAAAAGTGGGTAATGAAATTTGTTCGTTTCGAAGAGGGACATCCAATGATATCAAATTCGACCTCCCACCCCACTCCTGGGGTGTGGGGGTGGGGGGCAACTTTGAAATCTTAAATGGGAACCCCCCTTTTTTATTACAGATTCAAATTCTGTGCCACAAAATACGTAAGTTTCGTCCGAAACTTTTTTTTTGATTCGTGATAGATGGCGCTGTAATCGCAAAAAATTAGATTTTCTGCAATTCTCCAGAAATGATCATTGGATTGAAAAATAAAAAAATACCTGTTCAATATTTTTAAAAATATTTTTAAAAAACAATAACAGTTATTCCCCCCCATCCCCTCGGGGTAGAGTGGGTGGTAACGTTCAAATCTCAAATGAGAACCCACATTTTTCATTGCAGAATTAGATTTTACGTGAAGTTTTTATGCGACTATACAAATTTCTCGGACGCTCGCATGTGGACACTGCAGCTAGTACTGATATTTGATTATTTTCTTCACAAACAGTAGTTCTACGCGTTCTTTTCTTCAGTTGTACACTTTCATCAGTACAAAACTGTGTAACAACTCTAACGAAAGAAGAACGTAATCATACTCTTTCAGGAAAACGCTCAGCATACAAATTGACAGCATCGTCAAAATTTCTCCTACATTCGCCATAAATGAAAATCATTTCAATTTTTTCTTGCACAGTTACATAATCCATGATGCAAAGTCAGAAGAGAATGATAGTGGCATGGAACACTCTTCAAAAATTGATTAAGCACCTCTTCTGATTAGAAAGGTAAATGTCTAATATAGATCGTCTATTAAGTTCTGTGGGCGCGGACGATGGAGAGATGCCACTAACAAATTAATTATGCAAAATCACCCCGATGGTGAGAGGCGAGGGGACTCACCTAAAACAAGCACCCCGAAGGGAACAGAAAGCTACTACGTCCTCGTCGTTGTTCCTGGGTAACGCTAAAAGTAGTTCCTCGGAAAAATTCAACGAATGAAAAAAATTGTTTCCATAAAAACTTCACGTAAAATCTAATTCTGCAATGAAAAATGTGGGTTCTCATTTGAGATTTGAACGTTACCACCCACTCTACCCCGAGGGGATGGGGGGGAATAACTGTTATTATGTTTTTTAAAAATGTTTTTAAAAATATTGAACAGGTATTTTTTTATTTTTCAATCCAATGATTATTTCTGGAGAATTGCAGAAAATCTAATTTTTTGCGATTACAGTGCCATCTATCATGAATCAAAAAAAAGTTTCGGACGAAACTTACGTATTTTGTGGTGCAGAATTCGAATCTGCAATAAAAAATGGGGGTTCCCATTTAAGATTTCAAAGTTGCCCCCCACCCCCACACCCCGGGAGTGGGGTGGGAGGTCGAATTTGATATCATTAGATGTCCCCCTTCGAGACGAACAAATTTTATTACTCATTTTTTTTTATCCGACATGTAGTTTTCCAGATATTACGATTTGTCAGGTTAAATAGGACACCCTGTATATTGTCAACGAGGCAATATATTTGTTCTTGTAAAATTGTATTCCGCCTGATTCGCTGCGATATTTGGTACAGCTGACGCTTTAATTATGTATAATAATTATGTATAAATTGTTGACGGCCTGTTTGTAAAATCTAACTCTGTAGAGATCTCGGGAATAGTTGTAGGAAAAGCTAACACAAGTTCATGGTCATATTACGTCAACAAGGCAAAATATTGCTTCTTGTAAAATGGTGTTCCACCTGACTCACTGCAACTCCTGGTACGGCTGATGCTTTATTTATATATATTATAAATTTTGGACGGCCGGATTGCATAATCTGACTGTGTAAGGTCCTCAGGGATAGTTCAAGGAAAATGCTATAACAGTTTAGCAATTATACGTATCGTTAACGAGGCGAAATTTTGCATCTCGTAAAATAATTTTTGAAGTGATTCGCTGCGATGCTTGGTACGGCGGACTCATTTATTTTTTATAAACTTTGGACGGCCAGATTGCAAAATCTAGTCCTGTATAGGGACCTCGATAATAGTTCACGGAATATTCCATATCAATTTGGCGGTTACATATATCGTCAACGAAGCGGAATATCTTCTTGTGAAAATATATTCGCGTCATCCGCCTTGACGCTTGGTGCATCTTTATTTATTTATGATAAAAGTTAGATAGCCTGATTGCGAAATATGGCATCGTAGAGACCTCGGAAATAGATCGAGAAATATGTTGTAACAATTTGGTGGTAATATATGAGTGCAACAAGGCAAAATATCTTTTCTTGTATGGTATTTCGCGAGACTCGCTGCGATGTTTCGTACGACGTTCGCTTTATTAAAATATTATAAATTTTTAATGGCTGGATTGCAAAATCTGGCTCTGTAGGGACTTCGATAATAGTTCAAGGAATATTCCATATAAATTTGGCGGTTATATATATCGCCAACAAGGCGGATCTCTTCTTGTAAAATGGTATTGTACGTGATCCGCTCCGATGCTTCATACATCTTTATTTATTTATGGTACATTTTTCACGGCCTGACTGCAAAATCTGGCTCTGTAGGTTTCTCGGGGTTAGTTCAAAGAAGATGCTATAACAATTTGGCGGTTAAATATATCGTCAACGAGGTGAAATTTTGCATCACCTACAATGATTTCTCGACTGATTCGCTCCAACGCCTGGTACGACGGATAGCTTTATTTATATATTATAAATTTTTGACGACCGGATTGCAAAATCTGGCTTTGTATCGATCTCGGAAATAGTACGAAGAAGATGCTGCAACAATTTGGTAATAATACGTATCGTCAAAGAGACGAAATATTGCATCTCGTAAAATGATATTTCGAGTGACTCGCAGCGGTTGATACGGCGGATGCTTTATTAATGTATGATAAATTTTTGACGGCCGGATTGCAAAATTTGGCTCTGTAGGGACCTCCATAATAGTTCAAGGAATATTCCATATCAATTTAATGGTTACATATATCGTCAACGTGGCAAAATATCTTATGTTTTAAAGTGGAAGCTGGAAGGTATTGATACACATACACGGCAATACTTATGCACTGCTCATATATACGCTAATACTAATGCATTGCTCGCGCGAACGCAAGGCAGGAAGGTTAGGTCATATAGACTGCACTATAGCGCAACTGGGCTACACTTTCCGTGTTATCTACACTTACAAATTTTGCCACGTATACGTCATATTTTCTTATCAGACGTACATGGACATCTTCCTTATATTAATATCTAGGGTCGTACAGAGCCCGATTTTGCATTTAGGTTCTTGAAAATTTGTAATAAATGAAAATATAGGTTCGTGCTGCACCGCGGGATGAACGTTCATTCAAATTATTTAATCGATTTTTATTTCGACTTTTTTCCAAAAAAGCGCTCTGTACTACCCTGCGGACGTTTCTCCTGATTGCAAATATCATAACAGGTGATTCTCTTCGTATTTTGTTCATAATTTGCAATATAATTTTGCCTAGTTCGCGGGTCTCCGCGAGAGATCTCTAATATGGCTCCTGTAGACCCTTAACGACAGTTTCAGTTGTAGGTTTTTTTACTTACAATTTATTTATTCTATTTGACATTGGGTGCGTTCCGTTTCACGCATGGATCGCATCGACAGCAGCGCATCATATGAGCACATTGGCTCGTTCCGTTTTTACCATTACTCTTAATGCGCATAGAAAAACGGAACGGACCTATGCGATCTTTGGACTGTTTGTAAACAGACATGGCGGATAAGAAGTTACTCGTTGTTGTGTCTTCTATTATCTGCAGTCAGATTGACGAAGATTATGACGAAATTTCTTTATCATCCAGCAGTGATTCCAATGACAATAAAGATGATTTTAATGACGAGGAAATTGACATGCGTACCTTATATGTCATGTTAATGGCGAATAAGACGCACGGTCAAACTCGTCAAGTCGAAAAAGTAAACGATTATGTGGAACGAGTTATTCCAGGATATTCAAAAATAACTTTTAAGGAACATTTTAGGTTTGTACAAATGTATTTCTCGTCAATGATTAATAAATGCAGGTCTGTCATATATTTCATTTCATGTAGTATGTAGAGTGTTTCCAGAGACATTTCAAATAATTCTGAGGCTTTTGAGAGCACCTTTGAATGCCACAAATGCTCGTGGAAGGAAACAAAGATCTGCAGAAAAGCAACTTTTAATAACATTATGGTACATGGCTACTCCAGATTCATATCGGTATGTATTTGAAACTATTGAAAGAAACAGCATAATATTGCAACTATAATCATATCATTCTGTATACAGATCTGTGTGCGTCAAGTTTGGTGTGGGAAAGGCCACTGCACTGCGCGCTGTGAGACGGGTAACTCATACTCTCCATTGTCTAGCACCACATTTTATTAAATGGCCAAGAGAAGAAGAGGCTATCGATACCATGGAAGCATTTAAAAAAGTGAAAAGTTTTCCAGGCGTTATTGGGGCTATTGATGGCTCATTTATACAGATACATAGTCCTCAAAAAGATGCAGCTTCTTATGTCTGTAGAAAAAATTATCCCGCTATTCATCTACAAGCTGTGTGTAATGCTCGAAGTTTATTTACTCATTGCTATGCTGGGCATGCAGGATCTGTGCATGATGCACGAGTTTTTAGAAACTCTCCTCTAACTGACTTTATCCAACAGCCACATAATTATTTTCCCTTCGATTCTCATCTTTTAGGAGATGCAGCATATTCAATTCATCCACATGTCATAGTGCCATTTAGAGATAACAGACATCTCATTGCAAGACAAAAAAACTTTAATTATTGCTTATCATCTACTCGCATCATGGCCATTGAAAGAGCTTTTGGACTTTTGAAAATGAGATTTCGAGTTTTGCTTGACTGTTTGCCTCTTACTAATATGACTAACAAGGGACATTCGGCAACGCGGAAATTCAAAAAAATCTGAAACTCTGCATAATTGTAGAGCAGATATACCTAATAACAAAACAATTTTTCGTTGGTGCCCAAAAACGGTTTTAAGGGTGGAAACAACCCCTTGAACAAAGTTGATTTTTGTCTTTCTAAGCGAATATTATCGAAACTATTAAAGATATGAAAAAATGTTTTAGACAAAAGTTTTATGGTTTTAAAAGTACTTTATTATGCTATATTTAGATTTTTTAAAAATGTAAAATTGTGTATAAAATACCCCCCTCCTTTTCTTTTTTCAAATTGTTAAAATCAATTGTCCAACCAAAATAAAGCTTATTTTATGACAAATTCAACCATATATAATAACATTATATTTGGAAAAGGCAATATTGAAAAAAAAATTAAAAATGCTTTTATATATATGCTACGCGTACCAAACTTATGGGTTCGCTGCTTGACGATGGCATTTCTTTCTCCCTCATAATTACTGACTGTAAAAGGTAAGGAAGGAATAAAAACAGGTAATCTAAGAAAAGAATAAAGTTGATGTTAAGAAGTAAGTTGAAGAAGAACAGCATGATAAGGAGGACGCAGAGAGAGTGTATATAACCTTAATATAGATAATCTTTTAAATTCAATTGTAAAGAACAAATAAGGAAATGAATGATATGAAGAAAAAAGGAGAACACACACGGATTTAATAATGAAAAATATAATTTATAAATTTATTCAGTGTACATTTGTGTGTATGTGTTTTGCTTCATTCAGTATATAGGTTTTATTAATTAAGTAGTCGATATAGATATTCGAGTGAAAGATATCTTATATTTTGGTATGGATTATAATATATACAAATTTTACAGGAATTGAGGACAGTAAAATATTATTTATTCTATATAATTATTACAATAATGATATTGCTCAAAGAAATGTTCAAAACAAAAATATTGCTTGCACCATGCACAACGTATAAAAGCCATTTTACCACAAATGCTACATTTTGGTATACGTTTTTCTTCTTTAAAATAACAATAATCGATTGGATTATGAAATTTTTCAGGCCGTGTTGATAAATAACCACTTTTATACCAGCTATATCTAAATAAATTTCGAAATCTTGGAGAAGACAGTTGATTGTGTGTTAAAGATTGCAATTTTATTATGTTATTTAAATGTAAATGTAAATTTATGTCACAATTATTTATAATAACACTATCAGAAAAGCTTCGAACAAAATTTTTCCAGATTCTGAAACCAAAAACATCTAATGGCTGTATAAAAGCAGTTGTTTTTTTTTGGTATTGTTAGAATATTTACATGTCTGTCTTTTGGTACAAGTTCTTCCAATTGGTTCGGGCAATGTCCATGAATCAAGCAGTAGTATACTTTTCTCTCCAGTGTTTGGTAGATACACTTCTTGGAACCAATTTTTGAAATGTTCAGTTGTCAATTTCCCTGATTTTGAAGCCGCAATGTAAATATTCACTGGTCTAAAAAGAGTTTGTTCTACTTGTGGTCCAAAAACACCAGTAGATTCTTTTAATACTATATACAAAGGCGAAAGGAGATGTCCATCTGCAGATATAATAGGCATAATGGTGTAGCTATGAGTCATAGCAGATAAAGATTGGATAGTAGCTCCAACTGTCTTCACTCCTACATTAGCTAATGTTCTTCCTACATGTATTTTTAAATTAAAGCCACTTTCGTCCGCATTATAAGTTGATTCAGCACCGATTACATTAATATGTGGCTTTACTGTATTTACAAATTCCTCAGCGTTTTGACGTATAGTTAGATCAGTTAAATGAGAAGACCGCGTTTTAAATGCAGTTATTTTACGTGATGTAATACGATGTGCCTTTTTAAAATTCCATATCCACCAATTTCCTGCTTTAAATGAAGAAAAATCCACTTGTTCCTTTGCTTCTAGTGCCCATTTTCGCAGATTTATATCATGAATAATAAGTCCTCTATTAACAGCTTCTTGGAATTTTATAAGAACATATTCAGCAATAACTACAAGTTTGTCTGTATTTGAACCCCCACTCATTACATGTTCTTGCCATCTGTGCAATTGTTGAATAGATTTTACCTAGAAGAAAACAAATCTCAATATTAAACAATTCGAATTCAAAAATAAAAGAAGTTATATACGAATTAAATGTTCACGAAACATCAAATTGTAAAACTTAAAATAAAAAACAACGCGACTCTAACTATATAATTTACAGCTTTGGTCACAAGTATAAAGCATCTCTAACTCATTGTATTTTCCTAGAAATCAATGCATATACTCATAGTAAATATATAATCTCTTTACAATAAATATTATATTAATATTTTATAATATAATGTGTATATTATATTTATGTATATTATATTTATATTATAATTTATATTATATTAATATTATATTATATTACAATAAATATTGTAAAATAAATATTATTTTCCACATATTCTTATATTATATTTTTTTATTATATTATTTTTCCATATACTCGTATACTATATTATGTTCTCCATATATTCATATAGTATGTTTTTGTTACACAATTTAAATAAATTTTTTGGGATGCTTTATACTTATAGTCAAAGCTGTATGTACAATGACCGACAATGATGCGTTCCGCGAGAGGGGAAATAGAGTTCTCTCTGTCGCGGAACGAATCACTGCCGGTCACTGTACACCGTAAAAGCCTCAAGTATTTTACTATATATTATTCTTCTTATTTTTTTAATTAAACTTTACTTTTCTAAAACGATGTTGTACAGAAGTAAGAGATAAATGTCCTTTCTTTCCACTCTTCCAAAATTCGATTGCCTTTTTCTTATAATTTAAGTTTACATTTCCACCTTCATCATCCACAGTGCAAACTTCATTTCCATAATTATCTTCTTCAGCATCAATATCGTACACATCTACAAATTGTACGTCATGCGGTTCTGATGGATCGTCAAAATCAAGTCCCCACTCATGTTCGATCGTAATATCGTGATGTATAGCACTCTTTATTAAATCAGTAATTGTATCATGGAGTTCCACCTCTTGATGATTAACAGGAGTTATTGCAATATTTGTGAAATGAAATGTCGCAATTAACAAATTAATAACATTAGCTGGATTTATTACTGACATTATGATACAAATCTTAAGGATATTTTAATTAAACATTTCTCACAGCAATAATAATATACGTACTGCTTCAATAACTGCTTCAATAACACTGAAATGTATTCCAAAATGGACAGCTTTTATATGCAAATGAATGAAGATAACATATGTCAATATAATGAACCTTGATTGCACTGTACTTGATAAAGAGTGCTATTTTGGTCGCACAGTCATAAAACTTGTGACAAGTGTTTTGCATGTTGCCATGATGTACACACACGTGCGCACGTACAAAAACACACATACACACACACACATATTTATTTATATTTACGCGTGTCGTTTAAATTAATGAAAAAGGTAGCCGCAATGTTGGCAAAATAAACGTCTATTACGTGAAATTTTATAATTTATAACATTTTTAAATATTAGTGACTGTATCCTTATCATGCTATTTTTCTCCTACTTACTTCTTAACATCAACTTTATTGCTTTTTTAGATTTTCTATTTTCTTCCTTCCTTATCTTTTACAGTTTGCAATTATGAGGAAGATTTGAGGAAGAAAGAAATGCCATCGTCAAGTAGCGAATCCTTAAGTTTGGTACGCGTAGCATACATATAAGAGCATTTTTAATTTTTTTTTCAATATTGCCTTTTCCAAACATAATGTTATTATATATGGTTGAATTTGTCATAAAATAAGCTTTATTTTGGTTGGACAATTGATTTTAACAATTTGAAAAAAGAGAAGGAGGGGGGGTATTTTATACACAATTTTACATTTTAAAAAAATCTAAATATAGCATAATAAAGTACTTTTAAAACCATAAAACTTTTGTCTAAAACATTTTTTCATATCTTTAATAGTTTCGATAATATTCGCTTAGAAAGACAAAAATCAACTTTGTTCAAGGGGTTATTTCCACCCTTAAAACCGTTTTTGGGCACCAACGAAAAATTGTTTTGTTATTAGGTATATCTGCTCTACAATTATGCAGAGTTTCAGATTTTTTTGAATTTCCGCGTTGCCAATGTCCCTTGTAAGATATCACAATTTATTATTGCATGCTGTGTAATGCACAATATTTGCATATTACAAAATGACAATATTGATATTATTGTTTGTCTTAACAATGTTGAGAATATTGCCGCTGATGTTATAGTAGCAGGGACAGATTTAGGTAACCAAAAAAGAATAAGAATCATGAATGAATTGACAATGAGATTTATAAATGAAAATAATTAGATGTTTCTTGGACTTTGGACAGGTGGTTTGGGGCCTTTATTAAAATGATTTTAATTTAATTTATATTAAAAATTTATTGATGTTTACTTAAAATTTATTGATGTAATATAAGATAAAAATGAAATAACTTCCACATATTCTAGTGTATTTCATGTATTTTAATTATAACAATTGATCAATGTGTTAAAAACAATTTTTTTTGCTCATGTGTTACTGAAAAAAGGAAATAAATTTATCTGAAATAAGTGTTGGTTATTTAATGCACATATATAGGATATTTTACAACATATAAACAGTAAAAAAAGTAACAGTGAATACAAACATAACAGTTCTTACTCTTAATTTTCCTAATATAATAATCAAAAAGCATCTCATCAGTCGAGTTCAAACTAAAATTAAGTATGCAGTCATTATTCTTAATTTTCTGATACAATAATAAACTTAAAAGGAGTCTCATAATTCCAATTTAAATGAAAATTAAATATCACGTTGGAAGTAATATAAAAAATATGCTAAATATGTTATTAAATTTATTTTTCTTATATTCTCTAAAGCATCTAACTGCATAAAATAAGAACAAGTTTAATCTAATCAGTCGAGCTCAAATTAAAAATAAGTATGCGATCATTATTCTTAATTTTTTAATGCAACAATAAACTTAAAAGGGGTCTCATAATTCCAATTTAAACAAAAATTAAATATGCAATCTTTTAAATAAAAGAGTCAATATATAGGAAATATCAAACAGCGTTAAACTTATATCAGATATACAGATATCATCATTAAGGCTTTTCCATATGAATTTAAGCATATATCAAAACACATTTTCCACATATGTGCATGCAGAATATGTAAATGTGTTGGTATATGCATAATTCATATGGACGCTAATTATACCTACAAAAACAAAATAAAATATCAAATTTTGACTAGTTATGCACTTTATGCATAGAATGACAATACTGTTTGAAATATTCCTAAAGAGGTTTATCCTGTAATTTTTAATGATGTTATGTATCACTGCACAGATTTTTTGCAGTAGCTGTGCTATTATATATAACATCGTTATAAGTTATAGAATAGGCCTTTATTTTTGTTCTGCTATTTTAGCAAGTAGTTTAAGCAGGGACTGGTGGAACTCCATTCTACTTTTTCGTGTTTCACTGTTCTGCTTCCACTTATTTTCCTTTTCTTCTCTTCTTTCATCTCTTCTCCGTTGTTTTTCCTCCTTCTCCTTCTGTTTATCTTCTTTCATTTCTGCAATGAACGATTCTAAAATTGATTCCACCCGCCTTTTTTTGGTCTCGGCTCATTTGCTTCTAACGACTTATCTGATGAGGATGAAGAGCATCCTGGACTAGATGGACCATCACTGCTAGCTATTGATGCAGGTTCTATCCTGGCAGGTTCTATCCTGGCCTCTATCAGGCTTTTTTTCCAAATATTGAATCCATAACAGAGTAAAAGGCCCAAGAACTTGCATGATTACCTGATTTATTGTTGCTGTCAGATATATTTTTGTATGTTCTTTTCAATCCTGACATTTTATTTTGACATTGTATAGCAGTGACATTATACTTTGCTTTATTCATTTCACTGGCAATATCCATCCATATTTTATTATGACGTATCAGCCCTGACACAAAATCAGACTCTTTGTTTCGATAAATCTCCAAAAGCAAAAGAATTGCCTTATTAGGCCAAATGAAAGAATCCTTCTTAGCTTCGTTTGCTTCAGATATAGGCTGTCTTGATTTATCAGCTTGTTCTTCGTCAATTACTGCTATGCTTTTTCTTTCACTTTCTTTAGCCACTAAAAACTTGATTACTTCTTCATCTGTCAAAGTAAAATAAGATTTTAATTGCTTAGAGCATCCTAGAAAGTGAGTGTTATTCCACAAAATAATATTTCGATTCAAATTCAGTATGCTAAATATATATATATATATATATTATATATGTATATATATATATATATATTATATATGTATATATATATATATATTATATATGTATATATATATATATTCTAAATATCTGCCTGTTTATATAGATGAGGCAAATGAAATTGGCCTCATATATAAACAAAAACACAATCCCTATGGAATTAATATCACGCTGCTGTTTTTTAACTTTTCTGAACCCATCCTATTTTCTATGACACACAGACTACAGTTTGTGAGATTGTAATTTTTACGCAATAGAAATATAATATGAAGTTGTTTTTACATGAACTTTCATTTTTAATTTCATTTTTAAGTTCGTGATATCTGTTAATAGAAAAGCAAAAAAAATAGTAAATAACATTAATCTTTATGTGTACAATTTCGGAAAATAGATCGGTTTTGGAAAAAAAATCAGTTTTGTGTTTTGGTTGGTCTGAGGGACCATAGAGTGAATTCAGCAAAGTTAAAAAACGATAAAGTTTAAGGTTATAATAAAAATTTCTCTAGAATTTCTAAGATATTAACTTACTGCCAGTTGTTGCTGCTGCTTCGAATTCAGCGTTGGAGACGTTAAATGTCCATAATTCATCATTGACATAAACTTCTAATTTTTTTCCGCTTATCTTTACAGAATTATAAAATAAATCAAGTGTGCATAAACTCTTACAAACTTCTGATGATAATCTTTCCCGCCTAAATGGCTATCGCGCATGGATTGCATCTCCTCGGGAGCTGAGGCAGTTCATGCGTTCTCATGTGCTACACACTATAGCGCGGCATGGTGGTGGGAGACTATCTTCATGCGCGCATGAAGTATACATGGAGTGAAACGGAACGACTTCTATGCTCTCCATGCGCATCATACGTGAAACAGTGCTGTCAGGTGCAATATATTGCGACGCTACAGCGCATGCGTGAGATGACGTAGAGCTCTATGTCAATGACGGCAATAAAGCGCATCGCAGAGTCCATGAAGGGGCCCGCGCTATCCAATCAGCTGTCTTCCAGGCTCCAGTGTAGTTTTCCCATGTTTCTTGCGCGAGTGCCTTATCTTAGATTATATTGTTCAGTGGATACTAAATATCAGTTACATTAACATTATAATTCCAGTGGATACTAAGTAACAATTACGTTACGTTAACATTATAATTTTTCACTCAACTATGTAACTGTTACATAATATTTGTATTAGACCATAGATTGAGAATTATTATCAGATCAATTAAAATAACCACGATTTAGATTATCTAATTTACTCGATTGCAATTCTCAATGCATAGTATAATATGGGCGCTATAATACCTTGAAAAAGATACGATACTGAGATTTTCACTCAACAGCGAGCTCCTACGTCTCTCACGCATGCGCTGTAGCGTCGCAATATATTGCACCTAACAGCACTGGCGTGAAACGGAACGCAGCCATTATTAGTCATCAGTTCACAGATGAGACGTTAGTTTTTTTCTTGTGTTTAGCACTCCAAGAGTTAAAAACTGGTTATTGGCGAAATATTTCATCATGTTATAGATTATATACAGAAAGAATATTGTAACCCCTATATTAGGAAAAAATAATATATAAAAAGAAATAGTATATAAAAGAATTTTAAATTTTTCAGTTGAACATTTGTAAAAATGTCTATTCCACCATATTTACTGGGTCCAAACCCATGGGCCACAATGATGGCCCAACAGCAGGCCCATGCCCAACTAGCTGCTGCCCAAGCACATGCACAGGCAGCTGCACAAGCTGCTCATCATGCTCATATGCAGGCTATAGCTGGGCCACCATTGCCTCAGATGCCCAAACAACCAGAAGTCTTATCAGAAGACAAACTTCAGGAGAAAGGTAACATTTGTAGTAAGCAATTATAATATGTAGATTTTTGATGAATTTCTCTGTTTCAGCGCAAAAATGGCAACAACTGCAGTCAAAGCGGTTTGCGGAAAAGAGAAAGTTTGGCTTTGTGGATGCCCAAAAAGAAGATATGCCAGCAGAGCATATAAGGAAGATCATCAGAGATCATGGTGATATGAGCAGTAGAAAATATCGACATGACAAGCGTGTTTATTTGGGGTAAGTTATTGTAATATAGTGTGCGATTGGATTTTCTAATTCTAAATGTATATTTATATTATAGAGCATTGAAATATATGCCGCATGCAGTTATGAAACTGTTGGAAAATATGCCTATGCCATGGGAACAGATAAGAGATGTAAAGGTTTTATATCATATCACGGGAGCTATTACATTTGTCAATGAGATTCCTTGGGTTATAGAACCTGTATACATAGCTCAATGGGGGTAGGATGCAAGGATTATTTTTTGTATTTCACAATTGCAAAATTGTTTGCTAAAAATTTACTTCTTTAGCACCATGTGGATCATGATGAGACGAGAAAAGAGAGATCGTAGACATTTCAAAAGAATGAGATTCCCACCTTTTGATGATGAGGAACCTCCTCTTGACTATGCAGACAATGTTCTGGATGTTGAACCATTAGAAGCTATACAAATCGAACTTGACTCGGAGGAAGACGAATCTGTAGCGTCATGGTTTTATGAACACAAGCCATTAGTTGGGACAAAGTGAGCTAATTATTTTTAAATACTATCATCAATTAATAATCACAGAAAAAGTGAAAGAAAAGTTCTTATATTTTATTTCTTGATTAATTGCCAACTTGAATATCATTGACTCATTTGTTTTATAATGATGAAAAGCGTAGGGGTCCTGAAATCAACTGTACATGTGAGTTGACAACTTGGTTGACTGCGTATTGTTGTCTGAGACTGACAGTACGAGTTATCCATGGTTGGACAAAATGCTACACTGAATGAATATTCTTAAAAAAATTATTTAAAACTCTTCCATTATAATTTATAAATCCGAGCGATAAAAATTTATTACAGACACGTGAATGGATCCACGTATCGGAAGTGGAACCTGACATTACCACAAATGGCGACGTTATATCGTTTAGCCAATCAATTGCTGACCGATCTGGTGGATCAGAATTTCTTCTATCTCTTTGATCCTAAGTCGTTCTTTACCGCGAAAGCCTTAAATATGGCAATCCCCGGAGGACCGAAATTTGAACCATTAGTGAAAGACTCAAATGCTGCTGATGAAGATTGGAATGAATTCAATGACATAAACAAGATTATCATCAGGCAACCTATTAGAACGGAATATAGGATTGCGTTCCCTTATTTGTACAACAATATGCCACACTTTGTGCATCTATCATGGTAACTACAATGCTGCTTCTTTTTATTTTTTATAACTTGTAATTTTTATAATTTGTAATCTTATAATTTGTAATAATCCTTTACGCTACTTTTCTTACCTGATTGCATTTCTATTGTTTAATTTTATTTGTTTATTTTCCACACTAGTTTTAAGATCTGCTTGCTAACATAACATGATCTTCCTAGCAGTGTGGTAGAGAAAATATAGTGATTGTTATTCGTATCTTTCATAAAGACTGGAAAGAAACTGCTGATGTTACTTACAGCTCTTGGTCTCACGCGACCATCTTTTACAATCAAAATGTTCATCTGCCTTCTTCTGTTATCTATACTCGGTATCGCTAATATATATATTACACTTTGCAGGTATCACGCGCCGAATGTTGTGTACATAAAAACTGAAGATCCTGATTTGCCTGCCTTCTATTTTGATCCGTTAATCAACCCGATTTCTCATAGAAATTCGTTGAAGGTAAATTTCTCTCTTAATTTAGAAGAGTCCACAACAATTTCTACATCGTCGAATCATTGTTGTCGCAGACGATAGAGCCACAAATCGAGGATGACGAGGACTTCGTTCTACCGAACGAGGTGCAGCCGTTCCTCCAGGAGATACCACTTTACACAGACAACACAGCGAACGGAATAGCTCTGTTGTGGGCGCCGAGACCGTTTAACACGCGTTCTGGGAGGACCAGGAGGGCCATCGATATTCCACTGGTTAAGTCTTGGTACAGAGAACATTGTCCGCCTGGCCAACCTGTGAAAGTGCGAGTCAGTTATCAGAAACTGCTCAAGTATTTCGTGTTGAACGCTCTGAAGCACAGGCCGCCGAAGCCGCAGAAGAAGCGTTACCTGTTCCGTTCTTTCAAGTCGACCAAGTTCTTCCAGACGACCACGATAGACTGGGTCGAAGCTGGCTTGCAGGTGTGCCGTCAAGGATACAACATGCTAAATCTGCTGATACACAGGAAGAACCTCAACTATCTTCACTTGGATTATAATTTCAACCTGAAACCCGTGAAAACGCTCACGACGAAGGAGAGAAAGAAGTCTCGTTTCGGCAACGCCTTCCATCTATGCCGAGAGATCCTTCGCTTAACTAAACTCATCATCGATTCTCACGTGCAGTATCGTCTGAACAACGTGGACGCCTTCCAGCTCGCCGACGGCCTGCAATATATTTTCGCGCATGTGGGCCAATTAACCGGCATGTACCGCTACAAGTACAAGCTAATGCGGCAGATCAGAATGTGCAAGGACTTGAAGCACTTGATCTATTACCGTTTCAACACTGGACCAGTCGGTAAAGGGCCGGGCTGCGGCTTCTGGGCGCCCGGCTGGCGCGTCTGGTTGTTCTTCATGAGAGGCATCACGCCGCTCTTGGAGAGGTGGCTCGGCAACTTGTTATCCAGACAGTTTGAGGGACGACACTCGAAAGGCGTGGCGAAGACCGTGACGAAGCAGCGAGTGGAGTCGCACTTCGATCTCGAGCTGAGAGCGTCCGTCATGCACGACATAGTTGACATGATGCCGGAGGGCATCAAACAGAACAAAGCGCGCACAATCCTGCAGCATCTCAGCGAGGCGTGGCGATGTTGGAAGGCGAACATACCGTGGAAAGTACCGGGGCTGCCGATCCCGATCGAGAATATGATACTGCGCTACGTGAAAATGAAGGCCGACTGGTGGACCAACACCGCCCACTACAATCGGGAGAGAATTCGACGCGGCGCCACGGTGGACAAGACCGTGTGCAAGAAGAACCTGGGTCGCTTGACGCGTCTCTACCTGAAGGCCGAGCAGGAACGGCAGCACAACTACTTGAAGGACGGCCCGTATATATCCCCGGAAGAAGCCGTGGCTATATTCACTACTTCGGTGCATTGGCTGGAATCCCGAAGGTTCGCGCCAATACCTTTCCCGCCATTGTCCTACAAGCACGACACTAAACTACTGATATTGGCGTTGGAACGTTTGAAGGAAGCCTATAGTGTCAAGTCCAGGCTGAATCAGAGCCAGCGAGAAGAGCTGGGTCTAATAGAGCAAGCGTACGACAATCCTCACGAGGCATTGTCCAGGATCAAACGACACTTGCTGACGCAGAGGTCTTTCAAAGAGATCGGTATCGAATTTATGGATCTCTACAGCCACTTGATCCCTGTATACGACGTGGAGCCGTTGGAAAAGATCACGGACGCCTACCTGGACCAGTACCTGTGGTACGAAGCCGACAAGAGGCGGCTATTCCCACCATGGGTAAAACCGGCCGACACGGAGCCGCCGCCGCTCCTCGTCTACAAATGGTGTCAGGGCATTAACAATCTCCAAGACGTGTGGGACGTTAGCGAAGGCGAATGTAACGTCCTGCTGGAGTCGAAATTCGAGAAGCTGTACGAGAAGATCGATCTCACGCTGCTCAACAGACTGCTGCGTCTGATAGTCGACCACAACATCGCCGATTACATGACGGCGAAGAACAACGTAGTCATCAACTACAAGGACATGAATCACACTAACAGCTACGGGATTATCAGAGGCCTGCAATTCGCATCCTTCATAGCCCAATATTACGGGCTCGTGTTGGATCTGCTGGTACTAGGCCTCCAGAGGGCCAGTGAGATGGCCGGCCCGCCGCAGATGCCGAATGACTTCCTGACTTTTCAGGACGTCGCGTCGGAAACGGCGCACCCTATCCGACTGTATTGTCGTTACGTCGACCGCATCCACCTGTTCCTGCGTTTTTCCGCAGATGATGCGAGGGATCTTATCCAGCGTTACCTCACAGAGCACCCTGACCCGAATAACGAGAACATCGTTGGCTACAACAACAAGAAGTGCTGGCCACGAGACGCTCGTATGCGTCTCATGAAGCACGACGTGAACCTAGGCCGCGCCGTTTTCTGGGATATCAAAAATCGACTGCCGCGCTCCACCACTACTATCCAGTGGGAGAACAGCTTCGTCAGCGTCTACAGCAAAGACAATCCGAATCTGTTGTTTAACATGAGCGGCTTCGAGTGTAGAATCTTACCCAAGTGTAGGACAACTCACGAGGAATTCACTCACCGTGACGGTGTCTGGAATCTGCAGAACGAGATCACCAAAGAGAGGACAGCGCAGTGCTTCTTGCGCGTCGATGATGAAAGTCTACAGCGATTTCACAATCGGGTCCGGCAGATTCTCATGGCCTCGGGCTCGACCACGTTCACGAAAATCGTCAACAAATGGAACACCGCGTTGATCGGTCTGATGACTTACTTCAGAGAGGCCGTAGTGAACACGCAGGAATTGTTAGACCTATTGGTCAAGTGCGAGAACAAGATCCAGACTCGTATCAAGATCGGACTTAATTCTAAAATGCCCTCTCGTTTCCCACCTGTAGTTTTTTACACGCCCAAGGAGCTGGGTGGCCTAGGAATGTTGTCGATGGGTCACGTGTTAATACCGCAGTCCGATCTGAGATGGTCGAAACAAACCGACGTGGGTATCACCCATTTCCGTTCGGGCATGAGTCACGACGAGGACCAACTAATACCTAACTTGTATCGCTATATACAACCGTGGGAGTCCGAGTTCATCGACTCTCAACGCGTCTGGGCTGAGTACGCTCTGAAGCGGCAAGAAGCCAACGCGCAAAATCGCAGACTCACCCTGGAGGACCTCGAGGATAGTTGGGATCGCGGTATTCCCAGGATAAACACGCTGTTCCAAAAGGATCGGCACACACTCGCATACGACAAAGGCTGGCGTATTCGTACAGAGTTCAAGCAGTATCAGGTGCTGAAGCAGAATCCGTTCTGGTGGACTCATCAGCGTCACGACGGCAAACTGTGGAACTTAAACAACTACAGGACCGACATGATCCAAGCGCTCGGTGGTGTCGAGGGCATTCTCGAGCACACGCTCTTCAAGGGCACTTACTTCCCCACCTGGGAAGGTCTCTTCTGGGAGAAAGCGTCTGGTTTCGAAGAATCGATGAAATACAAGAAACTAACAAACGCGCAACGCTCCGGTTTGAATCAAATCCCCAATCGTCGGTTTACGTTGTGGTGGTCACCCACCATCAACCGCGCAAACGTCTATGTTGGCTTCCAGGTGCAGCTCGACCTGACGGGTATATTCATGCACGGCAAGATACCGACCCTGAAGATCTCGCTGATCCAGATCTTCCGCGCCCACTTGTGGCAGAAGGTGCATGAGTCGATCGTGATGGATCTCTGTCAGGTGTTCGATCAGGAACTGGACGCCTTGGAGATTGAGACCGTGCAGAAGGAGACGATTCACCCGAGGAAGTCCTACAAGATGAATTCCTCGTGCGCTGACATACTCTTGTTCTCAGCCTACAAGTGGAACGTGTCGCGGCCGTCGCTGCTCGCCGACTCCAAGGATGTGATGGACAACACGACCACCCAGAAGTACTGGATCGACGTACAGCTGAGATGGGGCGACTACGACTCGCACGATATCGAGCGATACGCGCGTGCCAAATTTTTGGACTATACCACAGACAATATGTCAATCTACCCATCGCCCACCGGTCTCTTGATAGCCATAGATCTAGCATACAACTTGCACAGCGCTTATGGCAACTGGTTCCCTGGCTGTAAGCCGCTCATTCAACAAGCCATGGCGAAAATCATGAAGGCGAATCCTGCTCTGTACGTGTTGCGCGAGCGCATTCGCAAAGCTTTGCAGCTTTATTCGTCTGAACCTACAGAGCCTTACCTCTCTTCGCAGAATTACGGCGAGCTCTTCTCCAATCAGATCATATGGTTCGTCGACGACACCAATGTGTATCGTGTAACGATCCACAAGACCTTCGAAGGTAACTTGACTACGAAGCCAATCAACGGAGCAATCTTTATTTTCAATCCGCGTACTGGTCAGCTCTTCTTGAAGATTATTCACACCTCGGTCTGGGCGGGTCAGAAACGTTTGGGTCAATTGGCAAAGTGGAAGACCGCCGAAGAAGTCGCCGCTCTCATTCGTTCCTTGCCCGTGGAGGAACAACCGAAGCAAATTATCGTCACCAGGAAAGGCATGTTGGATCCTTTGGAAGTGCACTTGTTGGACTTCCCCAATATAGTCATCAAAGGATCCGAGCTACAGCTGCCTTTCCAAGCATGTCTCAAAGTGGAGAAGTTCGGTGATCTCATTTTGAAAGCGACCGAACCGCAAATGGTGCTGTTCAATCTATACGACGACTGGCTGAAGACCATCTCGTCGTACACTGCGTTCTCGCGACTGATTCTGATTCTACGCGCGTTGCACGTCAACACCGAGAGAACGAAGGTCGTTCTGAAGCCCGACAAGACCACCATCACCGAGCCGCACCACATATGGCCGTCGTTGACGGACGACGAGTGGATCAAGGTAGAAGTGCAACTCAAAGACTTGATCTTGGCTGACTATGGCAAGAAGAACAACGTCAACGTCGCGTCGCTCACCCAGTCTGAAATCCGAGACATTATCCTGGGTATGGAGATCAGCGCACCGTCCGCTCAACGTCAACAGATCGCCGAGATCGAGAAGCAGACCAAAGAGCAAAGTCAGCTCACCGCCACCACTACGAGGACCGTGAACAAGCACGGCGACGAAATCATCACCGCGACCACGTCCAACTATGAGACGCAAACGTTCAGCTCCAAGACTGAGTGGCGAGTGCGCGCTATATCTGCGACTAATCTTCACCTCAGAACAAATCACATCTATGTGTCGTCCGACGACATCAAGGAAACCGGCTATACTTACATTTTGCCGAAGAACGTGCTGAAGAAGTTTGTTACCATTTCCGATCTGCGAGCTCAGATCGCTGGCTATCTATATGGCATCAGTCCACCCGACAATCCTCAGGTGATTGTTCAAATAGTTTACTTTATCAACCGTTTTAGCATAGCGGTGTTAATCTTCATTACGTTGCCGTTGTATAAGAAAACGGACAGTGTGCATTATACAACGGACAGGGTCCGCTTAGAATCACCTTTATTATGTCATACATTTTATATAAAACCCTACAACTTTTATCCGAAACAGTTTCTTGTAAAATTTATAATTTTCGAGATTTTTCAGGGTTTCTATACTCTTTCTCCTTTCATCCTGTAGATAAAATTTTAATACATTTTAAACATGCACACATACATACTCTCTGTTGTGTGCTGACACTAATTCTGTTTCACTTATCATAGGTGAAGGAAATTAGGTGCATCGTGATGGCACCGCAATGGGGTACACATCAGACCGTCCATCTGCCGAACACATTACCCAACCATCAATACCTGAAGGAGATGGAACCCTTGGGATGGATACACACGCAGCCAAACGAGTTACCGCAACTTTCGCCACAGGATATATCTACTCACGCCAGAATTATGGCGGAGAATTCGATCTGGGACGGCGAGAAGACCATTGTTATCACCTGCAGCTTCACTCCTGGTTCCTGCTCACTCACCGCGTACAAGCTGACACCGAGTGGTTTCGAATGGGGCAAGCAAAACACAGATAAAGGTAATAATCCGAAGGGCTACTTGCCCAGCCACTACGAAAAGGTGCAGATGTTGCTGTCGGACCGCTTCCTCGGTTTCTTCATGGTGCCCAGTCAAGGTTCTTGGAACTACAATTTCATGGGCGTGAGGCACGATCCCAATATGAAGTACGAGCTACAGCTGGCGAACCCGAAAGAATTTTACCACGAGGTGCACAGGCCAGCCCACTTTCTCAACTTCTCCAGCTTGGAAGATGGCGAAGGCGTTGGCGCTGATCGAGAAGATATGTTTGCGTAAATTTGGAAAATGTGTCTTTTCGGTTTATCAAAGACTCAGCGAAGTTGTAGTAAAAATATCTGTTGCAACTTTGACTGCAGAATGTGTCCATTCGCGTGACGATTGTAGCAGAGAAAGAGAGAATATCGTCATCTTATGAATATATAATTCTCATGTATTTCCTTACTTAGCAAAGTTCTGCTACAAGGTATTGTAGCTGTAAGTTGTGATTGTATTATAAGTTACATTAAAGTAAAATTTGTACACAAAATCGTTGCATATATTTCATGTGTGCACGTAAATTATGCGCGACATATTTTATTACTTAAAGGAAAATAGAGTAATAAATCCGCAGTAACTTAGTATTTAGTAAGTTGCATCTATTTAGTAAATTGCATCAGAAATGAACGTGTGGTAAAATAAAAATAAAAATTAAAACCGAATAACGATTACGTGATAATATTTATTACATATAACAAGTAATCATTTACATTGCGAAACAAATGCATGTCTTAAAACCTTTTTATCATTATTTTTAATATAGTAACATGTGTGATCCATATTTATTCGTTCAAAATATAACCAAGCTCTCGTCGCTTTTTTATCAGAATTCTTTTGTTATTTTAGATGTATAAGTTCCTGGAGCCATGTTTAGTTCCAGAAATTCTAGATGCGTAATCTTTTCAACTAGTTTGTTTTACGTTAATACTGTTGAACTTATATTCGAGTCTACATATGACAGTTCGCTATTTGTTTGCTTAAACACATTTTTAATTTAATTGAATCATGTAATTTGTGATTTGGTCATAACTGTCCTGAAGAATAATCATTTCTGTTGCAAGCGCATCAGAATACGTCAACGAAAATGTACTGATTCCGACTAATCTGATTGTTAAGCGCATGTTTCTACCTTGCGCTCATTACCATAAGGATAAGCCATTACTCTTAATTGTCGAGAAAATTTCACTCTATCGTACATCTCAACATCTCGATGTTCTATTTGAAAGAAAATCCGAACCAGTCAGTAAACACTATCGGTACATCACCATTATCGTTTTTCACTCAGCAATGTAAGTATGATAAAACACATAATGTGCATAACAATTACATTGTTGAGAAAGATATTATAACACTGATATAACGTTATTGTCAGTTGACATTTACTAGGAGGAATAATTACTCCTTTACCTTAGATTACTTCGATTTATAAAAAAATATATGACTTAAGTGTTTTTCAGAATATAAAATATAAGAATCAAATTTCAAAATAATTAAAATAAAGTATTAATTAAAGTGAAACAAAATAGACTTACCATACACAATCCTGATAGACTCTCCGGATGTCTGATGATAAGTATAATAACTGTCACGTGCTTGTAGATAAATTCATATTGAACAAAAAGTCATTTATCACATTTTACAAATAGTCTGTATATATAAGGAGTCTGACAATTAGCATCATAACATTTGTGTGCAGGTAGGACATATAGAACTAAACAGGAAAATCTATTATTTTACAAATTTCACAATAGTTATTAAATAATTAATGCAACAATATTAGCGAATAAATGCGGGAGAGATAGTAGGACGAGTTTTATCAGCAAAATCTTATTCAAGATAGGGGGAGGATAGAGTAGATCCTTTATGTCCTAATAAACATGCTACATTCATGACATTGAGACTCTTGCAACGTTGAGAAATGCTTGATAATATACTTAAAATATTTTTTTTTTAACGAGATATAAATATATATATATATCCATGATATTTTTATATCACTGAAAGAAGATAGTTTATAGAAAATATAAAAATCTACAATAATATTATGTTACTTAAATGATGAAAGGATTCGTTAAATTAAAATCGTGCTTATAAAAAAATAATCACATTTATATCAAGTTACGCATCAGTTGTGTTTAACAAAATTTTCTATATAGATAAAATTGACTGTTCCTTTCCGCTTGAATATATGTGTAACAAAGTTTAATATAAAACTTCTAAGCTACTCTCTGTGCTGTGTGTCTGAACAGATTTTCATCTTAAACTTTATTGAATACCGTCTTCCTTATACCTCCGGGATTTAGATTACAAATAGGCCTTGGGTAGCCGACAACGAGACATGAATAAACACATACATAGAAATGTCGTTTAAGATTTAGTTTGGGATTTAGTCACATTCGCATTCAATTACTTTCGTGTCGTCAGCTCATCATCGTGCGAAAGCGTTATTCCCTACATGCGAAATCTAACGGAAAATGAGAAGTACATATTGACATTTTAAATGCCGTTCGTTCAATATTTAATGACCATACTACATTCCTCTCGGACGAGATTCTCATCGTAATTAGTGTTACGACCGGTTTCACGTCCGCGTACGATATTGCGATGATTGTACTACACGATTTAATTCTCACTCAGGCATAATGTGGCGGTGGCACTGTTAAATCTTGCAGGACAGCCAATTGCTCTTCCGTGAAGTGCTGTACGTGGCCATTCATGCCTGTCCAGCCGTCGTAATGCGTTCTCTTGAAGTCGCTTAGTGTTTTCCTTATTGTCATCTATAAATTGGATATTCATGTTACAAAAGTTGATCGGTAATCGAACAGTGGTACATGACTCGGTAAAAATTGCCATCTATAATATATGCGAAGAAAAATAAAAAAATAAAGTTTCCAACTCATACAATTTTTTACTACTTTAATTTGTACATATTTCTTAAAAATATACATTCGTGTATTATTTTTCAACATAGTCATTTTCTTTGGTGAGACACTTTAAATGAAAAATATATAAATCCAAACCTTGTTGAAGGTAAAAACCTATTCACACAGCTATTATTACATTTTATATTTGATATTATTATCTGATTGGAATCGCGTGCTACGAACATATTCTTTTTTTCCATTCTTGGGAAACACGCGATTCCAATCAGATGATGTCAAATATGAAGCGTAAAAGTAATGGGTATGAATAGATTCTCATCTTCTACCAACAGAGTTTTTATTTATAGATTTTTTGGCTAAACAAGTGCCTCAACAGAAAAAAAGTTTGTTGAAAAATAGTATAATACTAAAAATATGTATTTTTAAAATATATAAGGTATGTCAGAGTACTTTATAAATTAAAACATAATATATATTTGTAAGATAAAAATCACTTTCAAATTCACTGTAACATGTTACTCAACTCTTAATATTTTTATCAACTGCAACGTAAAAAAAAGTGCCATTAAAAAAATTCAGAATCTTAATATTTTAGAGAATACAAAATATGAAAAACGTGAAATGTTTGTTTCTTTCTTGATATGAATAGATAATACAAATTATTTCAGATGGCAACTGTTAATGATTCATCTTGTATACAGCAGCAATAATATTTAAAAAAACTGTGAATAATACTGTGAAGAATACTGTGTAAAAGATTGTACAAGTGACGAAATTACCGGTATAGGCTGCGGATCATTCATATGAAGGCCGAGATGCTCAAAGACGGGAGGTATATATTTCGGCACGTCGTATGGATGAGCACGAATGAAAGCACATAGTCCAAGAACACCAGCATGACGTATACGTATCGCATCGATTTTTGCATTTTTAGACGCGTTCTCGTTGTTCTTCTTGTGTAATCGAGTCCTTGTTTTTTTCTTGAACTCCTCCTAAAACCAAAACGGTGAATATTAAAGCTGTAGCGTGTCACCAAGTTTGGATAAAATAACATATTTTTTTAACTACATTAAGTGTATGTGTGTAAAAGTGAAGACCTATAAAATTAATTTAGTTAAATTAAAAATTATTCAAACGAAAGTTAACTTAATGTAAAAAGTTGAGTTAAAGTTAAATCAACTTATTAACATAAAAAATTAATTATGCAAAGTATTATTTTTTATACAATTATTTTTTTAATTGTACGTTAAATTTATAATAATTTATAAAATAATTAAAAGATTTTTTTACAAGAAAATATCGATTATTTTATGTTTAGGATTTTGCAGAAAAAAGTAGTACTGTTGCTTAGAGAGAGAAAATTTTACTGACATCTTTTATCTTTCTTACTTTTCGTTATAAGCAATCCACAATAATTTTAATATTAATAAATTATTTTAATATAAAAGAGTAAATAAATTAACGCGAATAATTTTTGATATAACTACTTTGAGTTAAACGTTAATTCTTCTCAAATTAACAAAGTTAAAAATTACTAACTTTTAAATTAAATATTTAACTGATTAACTAGTTATTATCCACAACTCTTTTATTACTTAAATTTACTATTATGTCGTTGATGTGCTATATACGTACATCAGAACGCAAGAATCTGAAATACTTCTCAGAGCTTTCGAGGGGCTTACCAATAATTTCTCTTGATCCTCGATAAACGTGCAGTGTAAGAGTCCACCGAGCACCTGACTAGCCTTCTCTCTGACCTCTAAGCGCTCATCCTCTAACAAGCGCAGGACAATACTCTTAACGCTATCGATCCATGATACGTCGCTAAGAATTATGCCCATGTTGTGAAAGACTAACACTTGAAGGAACTCTAAGCTGGTAAGTCTACTCGACCACGACGAGTGTTCGGATATCGTCTTCACCGAGGTCAGTGCTACTGGCATATACTCCGGCAAGGTGAACGCTTGTGCGAGGATCGCCAACGCGCATAGACACGACTTGTTGAGCTCCTCGTCCGCCTCCGAGCTCTCTAATTGACACATAAATGGGAATATCTGATAAAATCCTGGAGTCGCGCCGTATTGCGAACGCAACATGCTGCCGGTGATCCACCTGCACACGGTCTTCAATAATCTCCTAGGCATTTCCTGCTCTTCCGTTTTCAACGACGAGTCTCCCTTCATCTCATCAAACGAAACATTAGCCACTTTCTCCAACAGACTCTCCTCTCTCTTGTGATTTCGCAGTTTATTATGGGCCGTACTATTCTCTACGAGTCGTTCTAATCTCGGCACGATCTTATCGATCAAGGTCTGCATATTTGGATCTGTTGCATCTGGCCACCTACGCGGAAACCTGAGATCAGTCTCAAACACGATGACCAACATCGAAGCCAGGCGCTCTCTCACATTCTGGAACGGATTGGTTAATAATCTGTTCTCCAGGTGCGTCAACAGACGCAGCAACAACTCGTTGACTCGCCACGACTGTTGAGTTAAGACGCTCTGCAGCACATATAGACGACCGCATTCCACGAACGAGGACTCCAAGTCTTTCAGAGGTGTCTCTTCCATCAGACACTCCAGCAGCCAATGATGCCTGTTCGGATCTCGAGCTTGCTGCACTGTTGCGAAGCATGTACCCCAGTCTATGACAGTCTCCTCCGTCAAATTCGAGAGCGCGGTTCTCACGATGGGCAATAACGACTGCCACATTTCGCACGTCATCTGGAACGACCAGTGTTTGGCTCCTCTGATGATTCCGGCCGTGATCTCCGCGGCGCATCGTTGGCTACTCTCGTGCTTGTCCGTCACCAATCTTTGCAGGTGAGGCAGGAAATGCTTGAGATACCCAATGCCATGATTGCGGAACAGACCCTTGAACAGGAAGCTTCTGAACCCGTTGAACTTATCCTTGCCTTTCTTCTCCTCCAAGCTGAGGTAACTTATCAACTTCTTGATGTTCTGCGAATCGTTGAAGAAAAGATCGACCTCCTTCTCGCAGTCTGTTAGCTTGCGCACTTCCGGATCGAGGCAGGGCTGTTGAGACGAAGGAGCATACACTTCCAAGGTTTGTGGCCAAGTATAGTAACCTATGTACGGCAAATGAAGGTATTTAGACTCGTCCCATTGCTCGGCGGTCAACGGACGGGTCTTGTAATTGTACTGAAGCCAAGAATTGTCCGCTCTCATCCCGGGTATAATATTTTTCGACTGTTCTTCACTTAGCTCCTTATTCTTGGATAAGCTGTACGCATCGATTGTTATCTAGAAGAAGTGGACGTTTTGACACATACATGATGTACTTTTTAATATAGGAAAGCATGAAGATGAAGATTCAGACGAAAGAAACATTTATTTACAAGCAACGTCTTCATACCTTCGGATGTTTCCGTTTTTGCTGCGTCAGTATATATACTACTGTTTTGATAGCGATCTTCCTTTCCTCCAAGGAATCATGTACGAGCGCTTGCAGAAAGTAACGCACTATCTTTACGGAATAAACTTGATCCGGATGTACCAAGTCCCGTATGAAGCTCATCGCCATCAATCTATGTCGCCAGTGCAGGGATTCCTCGAGTATACAACGTAACAGCTCGTCAAGCAGACCATTGTACGCCGTCAGATTAGACTCGCCGAGTCGCTTCAAGTTTTGCACACCTCTCTGTACCTCATCCTCACTGGGTTGCGGCAGAGCCGGTCGTGGCAAGTGCTTCCACAGGGCGCGCGCAGCCGTCAGGCATGAGTCGGGCACTTCGAGCTTGATGGTGGTCGGAATGAAGAATTTGCTTACAGTATCTACAATGTTTTCTTTCAAGCGGATCACAGAGAGTTTCTCGGATGGCTTAGAAAGCACGATAGCTGGCCACAACGACCGCAGCATACTCCAGTGTTGTACCGTGATAATGGGATCTTGTACCGGCCCGAATAACATGTACAGGACACCCTGTTGTCGAACGGTTTCATAATGTAACGTGGATCTTTTCAACGAGCAATTACATCTGATTGATGATAAATTGATAGTCATTACCTTATACGCATCATGATGTTCCTCCGTATCTTTCGCCAAGATATCGATCAAACGGGGCACTATGAATGTGTAGGAATACGGAAAATATTTCAGAGCGGAGTGGAGGCTTGATTGTGCCTTCATACGCACGTCCGCGTATCTGCTTATGGCAAGCGTGAACAGCTCCAGCATTATCCGTTTGTGGGTCTCCGTCAGCGCAACCAATCGTGCGAGTAGCCGCGCTTCGTGCTGCATGTCGCAACGCTCCAACATTATGGGACCCATGCGGCCTTTATTCTTCACCAATTTGTCTTCGAACAATTTTTTCGTCACATGGAAATTCTTGCGTCTTGCATCGTGTGACTCAAACAGCCGTATTTTCCCCAGTAACAAGCTACTCCAAATCTACGAAATTAGTTTAATTAAATGCTTGTTAAAGTTAAAAAAAATTGTCGGATTTAGCAGTGGTATTAAATTGAGAAAATTTCTTGACGTAATGCTATACACAGACATTGTTGCAGAAACTTTGTGTGTGTGTGTGTGTGTGTGTGTGTGTGTGTGTGTGTGTATGTGTGTGTGTGTAGTCATGTTCATAAAGGTTGATTTTTTTTAACGAAATTATGTCATATATGCCAAGTTAACGAGACTGCAAACCTCTGCAAAAGCTTGCGCGTTGTCTGAAAGATCTGAGCTGTCACATCTTTAAATATGAGGTGTACAAAAGTAACTTATAAGCAGAAATATTCCAGAAAACGCAAACTTCTACGACTTTATGCAAACAATTATAAACATAGATTGACATTGAAGTCTTTACATATGATGTTAAATTATTTTGGAGCTCTTCTCACAATATATTATTTCAGAAAAATGTACCATTCTAGAAAGCTATAACTTCACGTATAAAGATTTCAATGCAAGTCGGTGTATACACACCTGTATTAATGCAAAGAAACTTTTTGTATTGTCTTCCGCATTTTTAAGCATCGCCCTTTGGACCTCGCTCATGACTCCAGCGATATAATATCTGACGTTGCTCCCATCGGGCATCGTGACATATCTTTTCATCCCGTCCGTAGGCAGCATAGAGGTGCACTTTAAAGAGGACTCCACTAATTTGAGCGGCGCTTCCGTCCATACTGGTAGAACAAACTCGGACCCTCTGATAATGTTGCACACGATATTCAGACAAACGGACAGCTCCTCCCTACATTTTTATCCGTTTATTATGTATCATCATTGCAGACAATCTCAGTATGAACAGCGCAGTAAGCGAGTAGTCGCGCCGACTGACCTGGTTAATGTACTGGAGTCCATGCAATATCCCTTGAGCTTATCGATTTGGACTGTTAAGTATCTCGAGAATATTCGTTGTATGGTAGCAATCTCCTCCTCGCCGGGGGTGTACCATATGATGCGGAAGGTATCGATATCCGCACTCTGACCCCAATCTCTAACGTAGGGATAGTTGGGATCATTGTAGTCTCTCTTGGTGGACGACCTATACTGGCACGGGGTGATTGTCGACAATGACGTGAGAATGCAGTTTAACAGGTGACAGGCCAACTTATTGCCGTCTGTCGACCTCAACAGCAGAACGTAATCGAGAACCTTCAGCAGCGTATCCATATGCGGTAGTAAGTTATTGCCCGGTGTATCGACAACCGCGGACAATATGAGCATGGCATGTAGAAGCCGATGATCCAAGTTCTCCTCCTTCAACACGTCCTCTCCTTCGCCAACCGCCGGTAAGATTGTTTGTGCGAGCACAGGCACCAACGCGCGCAAAGTGTCGCGTCCGTTAAAGCGTGAAAAACTCTTGCAGACGACCGCAGCAAGTTGACCGGCCACTTTGGTCTCGAGGATGCGTTCCGTCATGAAAGTGCGCAACTTGTGCAAAGCGCTCTTGAAGATTGTGTCACTGGTCTCCATCAAGAGGGTCGTGCACACTCCGGAGAGCGCAGTTTCCGCTACCGACTCCAACCTGCTCCTCAGGTCACCGTCGCAGCTCTCGAGTGGCACATCCTCCAAGGAACTGGAATCTATGAACATGAACACTCGGTCCAGGAACTGTAGTATAAAATCTTCGAAACGCGACGTCGCTTCGCATATCATCCTTTCCTCCTCAGTCATAGTTGCGGTCGATCTTGAGGAATCGACGATGGGAATCATCGTGGCGTAAACGGAAATAAGACGAAACGTGGCGAAACACTTTCCGATGTCATTCGGGTCGATCCCAGGTAAGGATGAAAACAGAAGCGGCAATACGTGTGTGGGCCCTTCCGGATAGGTGTAACCTGTAGCAGATAAGTGAGAAATTTTATGAGATGTGAAATGATAGTGAAATTGTATTACTGTCTTGCATATGCATGACAGAGGCAATCCCCGTACCCTTGTTTACGTTTCTAGAACCTTGCACCATCGGTCTAGCAACGGCTACCATGCAAATCATCGAGGCTGTAAGTTTATGAGGTTCAGTCAAGGAGTCAAATGTAGAATACATTCGTTCTAACATATCCGGTATCACTAAATTCGGTCTCATAGCAGCGAGGTGTTGTAGAGCGTGGCAGGCATCGTTCACGCCAAATTTGCTGAACATAGCTGTCATAGCTAACGGCAGCATACTCTTAACGAAGGCGTCGACATCATTATCGGTTAGTTTGTAATTGTCAGGAATTGGAGTTTCCCACGTTGGCTTGTCATATCTCTCTCTGAAATAAAAATTTACTCTTATCCTGCACAGGTGATGAATAAAAGTTACAATTGAATCATATTATACATTATGTATGTACATACTTATGTAAGCGTACGATAAAATGATATGGAAGTTTGATAAGAAGCTCCCTTAACTTTCCTATCCACCGTCCGAAATTCGCTGGATAAAAATATGTTTCTATAGTTTTTAGAAACTTTTCCAAGTACATTTGTGCGCTTGAGCCATTTCCCTTCAATACAAAGATACATATATATTTGTCCTTAGTATTTACTTAATATACTTTACTTAATATTCCACATATTCATGATGAAATAACATGTGATCTTACCAAAACTGCTACAATCCACATAGCTATCGGTGGTACTTCTATCTTGTGGTTTCTGCTGTTATGCATTTGCTTATATGTTACTGGTAAATTTAAACATCGTACGAATCTGGTGAACATTAAGGGAAAATACTGTTCCCAGTTAATATACCCAATATTACATACTGCTAATCTTGCCATTATCCACATCATATCGTTTTCCCATTGTGGTGCATTATGACACACTTTCCACATAGTCATAAATTCGTCGAGCCACAACTGATGTCCGATGGAATGATACTTTGGAGGTAATTGAAATGGTAAAAAACACTCTAAAGTCAGAAGGCTCGCACACATTGTCATTCTATCAAACGGACAGAATGTTGGCCTTAATTCATCTAATATTTCTTGTGTAGTACTCAACTGTCACAATAACATTTATAAATACAGAATTAGTCATATGCTGAATCTGGGGACGCTTCTTCTTTTAAAAAAGTAATCCTTACAGGGAAATAAACCTTTGCAGAACGGATCAAGAAACGCAATATATTTCTCAACCATGGTGGCTGACGACGTATTCCTAATGAGATTAATGAGTTCCCCTTTATAGGATGCATTAAATTATATAAAGGTCTCCATGGAAGTTCTAAATCATCAGGACTAATTAATTCTTTTTTTCTGAAAGAAGAGAAATTACATCAAACTAATTGTCTGATGTAGCTTAGCTACATCACATAAATTCTATTCCATGAAATAATAATTTTACAGCAGCAGGAAAGTATTTTGATTAAACCTTTATCACAAATTCATTTCAGTGTACACAAATTGCTATATCATTGCAATATCATCAATATTCCATTTATATCAATCATGTTGTTTTTGTTCAAAAAATAAAATCAATTACATGTTTAGTTTTGTTCTGATCCGAATTGAGTTCATTCTCTCATGAAATAGATTTTCCAGACACAACTTATGATATCAAGATGACCTTTAACTAACAGTTGTACATCAGTATTGTAGAACTTTCCAAGCATATTCCAAAATATCCAACATATGAATTTAATAAGCAACTCCTTAATTAATATTCTATTTACCTTAATAATGAAAGTAATACAGAACTAAATTTATTAACGAGCTCTGGCTCCAAATTTGGTATAGTAACAAGCTCGTACATTAATTTTATCAATATTATATGATCTTCTTTGCTGAACTTCATTCCGTATATGTATAAATAGCTGAAAAATATTTTGTATGATTCAATATATGACACACATACACACACACATAAGATATATATAATATATTATCATTAAAAAGGAATTTAATTAAAGCAAAAACAAAGATAATTACTACATACTTGCGTAATCTACTAGACCACAGACAGCATCCTGGCTTGATCTCACGGAGCATAACTGCACGTCCGAGATTTTCCTTGATCTCGGCGAACATTATCTGCGACTCCGCGTCGATCTCATCCGCGTAGGGCAAGAACTTGTTGTATACAATCTCTTTTTGAGGACGAAAGCCCAGGTCCCTACAGGGTAATCGCATCTTTGGATTGTCCTCCGTGTCGGGTTTGCACTCGTCAGCCATGGTGTCTCCGTACCGATATCTCGCACCGAAAATGAATGACAGAGTTTACTAGCTGTGCTCGACAGCGTCGAATCTGGAACAGTGCGATATCATGCGCACGGTTGAATCAGCGACAACTTGCTTATTCCAGCTCATTTTTATCGAGTCATGTTCGCATCCAAGAAGCCATGTTTGATTTCCGCGAACCAAGTTCTTGAAAGATACAAGAATAGCTGTCGTCACGATGTGTTAGGGTTACGCTGGAGAAAATCTCGCAATGACATGCAATGACACGTCTCACACTAAACGATTCGGAACACTCGCGTGTAAATGCGTGTGCGAAGGGAAAGCAGAATCTCGCGCAGTATAATGACTCGTGACTTTCAAGATAGGTTTCAAGATAGGAAACTCGAGTAAACCAGATTCAGAATAGGTATGATCAGGGCGGGCAAGCTCGTATATAGTTGATGAGGACATTGTAAAGCGCTATCTGATAGTGGCGGGGGCGAATTAAATCAATATGGCGGCTTTCCCGCAAAATTAAAATGGTATTTTTCTGCATTATAATTTTAATGTAAAACTGTATTTCTTATTTTAAGTATTAAGAAAAAATATTCTTACATCAATTATATATTTATATAATTGTAATGTATAACCATATGCCAACATATAATTGATGTAAGGATATTTGCTCTTAATATAATTAAACTACTAAAAATAAAGTTGTTTTATATTTTTGTATAAAATACATGTTTATGTTTAATAATGCTAATGTAACTTGATACAAAATTAGCTTTTTGTTCAACGAGCATATGATGAATTTTTTAATAAATGACTTGATAATTTTTAAAAAATGAATTTTACAAAATGACAAGTTATAATAATTTTGTAAAAAAATATATTAATTTGATCCCAGCAAACATGATGACGTATTAATAATTAATTGTCGTCAATTATACATTGTCAATATGTCATTTGAACTTGCTAATACATTATTATTTCTAAGATGGATATATTAAAAATATAATTTAGCAACTTTTCATAATTATTAAATATAAGTATATAAGAAGGTAAGATTGATGGTAAATAAATAAATATATAAATATATAAATAAATATATATATATAAGAAATTAAAACAAAAAAACATTTGTATTCAACGGAACTACTTCGTCCAGTCCACTATAATGTGCAAAACCATATATTATACATATTAGATTATTATATTTTACATTACAAAATTCATATATTTCCTATGTTTCATAAAATAATCATTTGCAGTTATCATAAGAGCATCGTTACAATTAGGATGTAACGTACCTTTTAATATTTTTCTAATATCTTCAAAATAATGTTTGATGATTCTCTCCTTTTATGTGCGATTATTTGTGTTAACAATGCAACATGATTACATTCTAAGAACTGAAAATCTATATAATTTATTACAATTTCTTTAATGTATCTAGAAAATTGCAGAAAGTGAGAAATTATTGGCAAGTAATAATAAGTAATGCTTACAATTTTCGTAATGCCAATTGTAAAAGTTTCATTTTGTTGTAAGGTTGTTACATTTATACGGCACGTCTCACAATTCTTTTCATACATGGAACTTATATTTTTTATAATATAAGTTGATATATTGGCAATACTAATATTTATATCATCCATTATTGGTATTACCTTTGGCAAAGTAATTTGATAATTTAAAGTTTTATTTTCAGTCAATGAAAAAGTTAAAAGTTTTTTTAAGTTTAATAAATATCCAGATGTATTATCTGGCTCGCAATTTCCAAATATTGTGGACATATCAGTATATGTATTTATTAATAAACTTTTGTAATATCCTACAAATGTACTACATGTAAGGTTAGTATTTTGTCCACCGTGTTGCCGGATCTGCCTAAAAAAATTTTCAAGAGCATCTTGATTGAATGTTTTAGTTACAAAAGTTGTAAAATTATTTTCACGTAAATATTCACTTAATAATTTGAAACCTTGTAGTGTATGTATCCAATTTTTTAAAACTATTGGAGTTTTCCGATCATGAGATTTATTTTTAATAAATTCCATACTTTTAAATGTAGACATAGCATCCGTTCATAATTGTTCATGTGCATCATCATTCAATCGTATACTACCATTTACACTGTCAAATAATCCGTTAAAAAAAACAATAACTCAGCAGTTTCAATACCTTCAGGTGACATAGACTTATTTAAAGTAAGATTCTTGCTTTGACTTCTACTCATTAATGCTATGATACTTGATACATTATTGCCAAACATTTGCGCACAGTACGAGACTTTCATTTTCTTAATTTTATTACGTACAACATGACAAACTATTAATTTACGCATTGTTCGGAAATGGCCATTGTTGCAATCAATTTCATAAGCATCTTCCACGTGTGATCATTTTGCTATTTATTCTTTGCCATCTTTTAATTTGTACCGTAAATTTTTAGTTATTAAATTATTGCGTATGCATTTTAATAAATGTGGTGGATCATATAATGGAATAATTTGATGATTTCTTATAATTATTACATCGTGCTCCAAAAATACATTATTAGAAAAAGCTTCTTGTTTGGAATCCAGTATCAGTTGTTGTTGTATAGCTTTTACGTTACTACTGCCTTGTACACATACTGAAGCGACAATTCTTAATCCTGCGTCATGTGCTTTGATTACAATTTTTTTAAACATGTACAATATTATTTGATGGTGTAGAATCTTTACAAAATGAAAACATAATTGGTTGTTTCCATGGTTTGCTGCCATAAATTCCTTTTAACATCCAAACTAACACATGATCAGCTATTTTCAATTTTCTCTCATCGCCATCATCAATAAAACCTTCAACAAAATCTGCAGTTGGGTTATACAATAATGCAGCATCCAGTTTCATTTCGTCGAAAAGTAATACGCAATATTTGTATTTTTCATCTGTGAATGATTCTACACGAGCTTTTATTTCATCAAAAATTATATCACAAATACCTGGTTTTAATATAATATTTTGTAACAATTTTCTTAATGTTTCCTTACTAGGTAGATAAAATATTTGTGCCATATATTTGTAAGCTTTAAGACTTTTTTTATAAAGTGACAGTGCAATTGTATCTTGTAATGTATTGTATCTTGTAACGTATATTCTCTTTTATATTTATTTCTATTCATATTTCTTAAATATGATATAAAAAAGTCTTTAGCGGATGTTGGCATTTCATCTAAAGTAGCGAATGATTTTTCTTTCAAAAATCTGTTTGCTTTCTGCAATCTATGCTTTAAATTGTTCTTCCTAGTAGTAATGCGCAAAACTACTTTTCTCAGTGATGCTATTGTATTATATATTTTCAGATCTTGAGGATTAAGATGCTTCTTCTTGCGAATAGCAAATAAGTTAAAGATAGAAACTGGAACATGAATGGATTCAAGATTTAAAAGTTTAGGAGGTTTCCCAGCAAGAAATGACTCTTTGATCGAAGTCCAAACCATGAAATCGACACTGATTTGGCATCGTTTTGACGTCACTTGATAAGTTATTTCTCACTGGATTAGAAGTAGACATGTAGGACAAGGAAATGAATTGTACGTTGGTAAAATGATTTCTGGGTTGGTAAAGAAATGAGTAGTTAGGTACAAATATTTTAAGGTAATACAAGTTCCTTTGTATTTTTGATACTTCTTTTATTAACGAAGATATTTAAATTGACTGCATTATAAACTAATAATACAGTTGCACTAAAAATAGTAATAAATAATAAATAGTAATAAATATATTATATATTCATATATCTCCTTACTTTTTTTCTGTATTACGATACATATTATGCGTTAAGGATGTTTGACGGGAACTACAAGAATTTAGTCGTAGTTGCGGTCAGACACACTATACGTATGTAAACACATATATATACACAATATATTTACCACATATATATATATATGTGCATGTAAATATTCATGTATATATATATGTATATATATAGATTTCTGTCTTTCGTTAAAATAGAAATATGACCAATACATTTTATGTATATGATCATATCTTTGTTAAAACTATTGTAGATAATTATTTTTATTGTGATTATATATATCATACCTTTCGCTTTTCTTTTTCTTTCCTTTATTATCGGCATAGATACAGGATTCTCTTCATTTCTATCTATTCTTGTTTCTGCCACCTCTTCTCCTGAACATGTAGAGATATCTATTTCACATAACATTATATATATAATTAAGGTATAATTTTTTTTGCAGCATTCATTGAAATCTATATAAATTTTGACTATGTACCTCTGATATTGTCATAATCATTGCATTCTGTAATATTTGGTGCTTGTAGATCATCTGTGAAAATATATTAATATAAATTTTTAAAATATTATTTATATTTAAATTATATAAACTATCAAATTATTATATATGTTGTACTTTATTTTCATTACTTATTTATTAAATATTTAGTACTTACTTTCTAATAAATTTGTAATAGTATTCTCATTTGTATTTAAACATGCTACTTCGTGTTCGTCAATGTTAATTGGCTCTGAAAACAAATTTGATAACATACAACTTTTTTTTTTAATTATTATGTAGCATTGAAATATCTTCCTTTATTATTAATAAAATTTAATTAACTTCACCTATCAAAACTAAAAGTATATATAAAACATATACAGGGTGTTTGATAGCTGATCATGCAGACGAAAGTTGGAGATAGATTGGGTGTAGCCGAGAAGAAAAGTCATGTACCATAATGTCAAATTGGCAATAGTTACCGAGTTATTAATTAACCGTTTGAGTCCCAAGCAGCGCGATCGCGCTGTTCAGATTTTATGTCGAGAAAACCCAGTACATTTCGATCATTGTGGACAACTGACGGTGCGTTACCGATTGTCGAAGTCGCGCGCTCAGATTTACTGAAGCAAGTATATCACACCGATCCTTTTAATGTAAATAGTACATTTTATAATAGGTAGAATAATACTATAATAATGCAATAATACATTACAAAATAAAAATTTTTATTTCATTGTTATCTTCTCAATAATTTTTATCGAACAAAACTTGAAATATTTATAAATTTACAGTACGCATATGTAATAATACAGATGTATTTTATAAAATAACGAATTACAAATTAACAATATTTTTGTGTTATGAACAAATAATTTAAATAGAGAGTAACAATTATAATTTGTAACATCGGTGTTTATCAAAACATGTTGGATGGATTCCTTTTGCTTCGTTGCTCCGTTGCTTCGTCTAATCATTTTGAAACACACAATTATTAACAATGAGAAACACTTACGCAAGAATACGTCCGATCGCTTTGCAAACTACAATAAATGTGACAGAGCGATGAGAAAAAGACGAGAATCGCGTTACCTAACAAATACAAGAAGCGGTATTGGTCCGATTGGGATTCATCGATGTAAAATAAACAAAGCGCTATCACGCTGCTTGGTATTTCTCGACCTAAAATAAAACAAGCGCTATCGCGCTGCTTGGGTCTTTTCATACTCATTTATAGAAAGCGCGGTTGCGCTGTTTGGGATTCTTCGACAGTGTTTTTTCAATACCCCCTGGGATTCAAACGGTTAAAACATGTGAGCCAACGAGCGCGTAGAGAGCGGAGGGCGACCGCAGTAAGCACGTAGACATTTGATACAGGCGGAGTCAGTGAGTGGCGGTAGGCAAGAGCGCGCGGCGAGGGGCAACGTAAATAACAAGAGGCGAACGCGCGCGACGAGGAGCGAGCGAGCGCAAGCGACAAGAGGCGAGCGAGTGCGACGAAGAGCGAGCGAACGCGAACGACGAGGAGTGAGCGAGCTATAAGGAAAAAGCTATAAAGAAAAAGCTCGCTCGCTCCTCGTCGCGTGCGATCGCCTCTTGTCGCTTACGTTGCCCCTCGTCGCGCGCGCTTGCCTACCGCCACTCACTGACTCCGCCTGTATCAAATGTCTACGTGCTTACTGCGGCCGCCCTCCGCTCTCTACGCGCTCGTTAGCTCACATGTTTTAATTAATAACTCGGTAACTATTGCCAATTTGACATTATGGTACATGACTTTTCTTCTCGGTTACACCCAATCTATCTCCAACTTTCGTCTGCATGATCAGCTATCAAACACCCTGTATATACATATAAAATATCTCATAATTAATGTATGTACTGATTATAGATATTATTAAATAAGAAAGTCCTCTATTATTGTATAAATAAGTATATAAACTTTAAATTATTAATTAAAGAAATCGCCTATAATAATCACATGAAATACAGTTGGACAAGATGTATAATATTATCCCAAGAGAAAGGTGTCTAGAATCTTACAGAGATTGTCCTATTTCATTACATGCTGTTATTTACTAATTTTCTATTACTAATATCTTAGTAATTACTATGTTTCTTTGTGAAATATTATAACTATTCTATTCAGTTAGAAATACTCTATTTATATGTAAATATTGGTACGATAACTGTTCATCATCTTGTATATCTTATACAAATACCTGGCAGCAATAATGTTGGTATAGCATATGTACTCAATCGTTTTTTTAATTTAAAATTATCCTTAAAATGGTTTTCACCTGTTTGTCCTTTTCATTATTTTTTTCGGAAGAATGGTCATCAATGATGGATCTCCATTTGCTGATATCCATTGTAAAAACCGTTTTTTATCCTTAATTGGATTAGGAAATGCAAACATCCGTTTATTTCGTTCCGCACAATTAATAACAGCACACTTTTTGTGACTCATGCTGTTAAACAGTTATAGATTAATATGTATATTATTGACTAATATTTATTGCTCTATCTTACAAAATTTTTTCTTTTAATATATAAAAACCTGTATATATATATATCTTTGTTGTCTTTAAAAGATCCTTTTCCTTCTTCTATCTTTTCTTTTCTTTCAACAATGCAATACTACAATAAATACTACAAAATGAACTCTCACGCTGAAATTTCCTGACATAACAGAAACGTAACGGGAAATATCATAGAATTTATACAATCTAATGAAAGTAAACTTCATTTTTCTGTGCCATCTGATAGTGGCGGGGGAGAGTAAAGCCAGCGGCATACGGTGCTTGTTTTCGTGCTGGATTGCTTGCTGGATGAAAATACTGCGTTCTGATTGGTGTATTTCCATCCATTTTCGGAAATGTACCAATGATTCCATTCATCTTTGCGACCAATGATTGGCTGCGTTCAGAAAACACAACGGTTACATAACGGTTGAGTAATTCGTCAACGTTATTGGTCTGAATGTAAGGATCTAGCAGTAAGGACTAATGGCTGCATTCAGCAGACTCAACAGTTGGACAACATTACTAGATTTTCCACTGAATCTCGCTCCTCATTGGTAAATACTTCTAGGTCTATGAAGAATCTAAAAGAATGCTCCAATCACAGATAATAATCACTAAGCGCTCTCTGATCACTTTGTTCTACTGAACGCGGCCAATAGTTACTAAGCGTTCAGTGAGCTCTTTGTTTTCTGAACGCAACCATTGTTGACATACTTATGTCATACCACGTATATTTCATTTCTCGCCTTTCGTTGTGCGCAGGCGTGCTCCGCAGGCGAAGCAGCAGCTCTCATCTTTCTCGAGTCGGGATGCGTCCCGAAAGTTATTAAAAAAAAGTGACAACCTTTATATCCGCGACCGTACCTCTGGCTTTATTACACTAGTTCAACAGTGCAGCTATAAAGAACAGACCCATGATGTCTGCGTGGCAAAATATGCTTTGGTGCAGATAACACGGAAAGTGTAGCCCAGCTGCACTATGGTGCAGTCTATATGACCTAACCTTCCTGCCTTGCGTTCGCGCGAACAATGCATTAGTATTAACATATATATGAGCAGTGCATAAGTATTGCCGTGTGTATGTGTATGAATACCTTCCAGCTTCCATTTTAAAACATAAAGCATGGTCTACAATGGCCGTAAAGGCCATTGCACGTAAAAAAATTTTAGTCGTAACCTTAAGACCGTAAGCAAATTGACCAATCACAATCCAGCATCTCGAAATATACGAATTGTGATTGGTCAATTTGCTTACGGACTTACGGTTACGACTAAAACTTTTGTACGTACAATGGCCTTAAGCAGTAAGAAAAAAGCGTGAAGCAATAAGGCCAGCGGCACACGGTGCTTGTTTTTGTGCTGGATTGCTTGCTGGATGAAAATACTGCGTTTTGATTGGTATATTTTCGAAGATGGATGGAAATGCGCCAATCAAAACGCAGTATTTTCATCCAGCACGAAAACCAGCACCGTGTGCCGCTGGCTTAAGAAATGGACCAACCACAGTTGATAATTTTTGTCATAATCGACTGTGATTGGTTTATTTCTTACCACTTACGCTTTCTTCTTACTGCTTACGGCCATTGTAGACCACGCTTAAGTCTATAGGCCTGGTCTTTTTCGCTGCACTGCTGCACTGATGCAATAAGTTAGAGTAAAACAAATATATATTTGTCTCACTCTAACTTATTGCACCAGTGTAGCAGTGCAGTGAAAAAGAACAGACCTTATGATTCGCAACGACTTAAGCCCCTTGCACAATGCCAGGCAACAGGCAATAAGAATAAAAATAGACCAATTACAATAGATTATTTTTGTAATAGTTGATTGTGATTGGTCTATTTTTATTCTTATTGCTTGTTGCCTGGCATTGTGCAAGGGGCCTAATAGACCATATCGACCTCAATTATCGACCATGAATTTCGAGTATCGACCGAATTACTTTCAAATTTCGACCAAATGAGGTTAAAATCGATTAACCAACTAATCAAACGAGGTTCGATTTTCGATTAGGTGAGGTTCTCTTGATTCTTGGCGTTTGCCTGGTGTCACTGTCTTATTAAAAGCGTAAACTCTTATCTGGATATTTAGAAGTAATAAATAATAAACGAAAAATAGTAACAGTGCGTAAATTATCATTTATAATTTAGGAAAACATGCGCTCCAACTTTCTAAGTTGGGGTGCAATTTGAGAACCTCTGCACTGCTCGGCACTCGAGTCCCTATCGGCGTCTGTTCCATAATAAAAACGTGGATTACGTTTTAATTGTGACATTTGAATTATCAGTTACATATACGTCACGTTTTGAGTTTATTGCTGAATGGCAGTATCCAGCTGCCAACGTGGCTGGCTGTTAAATAGCACACGTAATTAAAAAATAAAAGCAATTACATAAATGGATACTAATGCATACGTGCTACAACGGTGATCGCTGCAGTAAAATAAAACCGCCAGAAGCGATATACAAGTGGCGAAAGGATCTTTCGTCGAAAATCCAGAAAGATCAAATTTATGAAATTTATAATTTTAATATTTTGTCCAGAAAGTGTTCATCGAAAACTTAAGATAGACACGTTTCTTAACATGTAGTCGTTTGTGACGACAAACGAAGTAGGTTAAGATCGGATAATTTGACTTTTTCTTTTAACATAAACTCAATCGTGAACCGTTTAACAAGAATAGTGCGAACAAAAATCTATAACAATGAGGGCTAGAAAGGCTATCGCCATTTTTGGAGTATGCACATTTGTTGGCTGCGTTATGTTGGCCTATGTAATTATAGATACAACACTCATTCCGCTTAAGCTTTCCATTAATGATGTACGTTTATTTAGCAGGATATAGTACCATACATATGTTACATATATCTATGATTCGAAATTACATATTGTGCGATATAAAACAGGTTTATTTTTTTTTTAGAATCAGTGGCTTCATTTTGAAAACAGGCTTGCAAAATTAGAGAAGGATTTTGACAAACATCATAAGGTCATGAATGATCTGCAGGAGGCAGCAAAAGCTAAATATAATTTTGTACCAAATGTGCAATCGGTCAGTCATATAAATCACTCTGACATTGTGATTCCACGTTCAGGAAAAAGCCTCACATGTAATTTTAACATACGGAAAGTTCCAGAGGTTGATATACAGATGTTGGAGTTATACAAACAATTAGAATTTGATAATCCAGATGGTGGAGTATGGAAGCAAGGCTGGAATATTATATATGATGAGAAACAATGGCATCCTAACAGAAAATTGAAAGTCTTTGTTGTACCTCATTCACACAATGATCCTGGGTGGTTAAACACATTTGAAAAATATTATACTTTCCAAACAAGAAGCATATTGAACAATATGGTGACCAAGCTAGGTGAGGATAGAAGACGTAAGTTTATTTGGGCAGAAATATCATTCTTTAAACTCTGGTGGGATGACCAGTCCAAAACAATAAGAGATGAAGTACGTCGCTTGATACACGATGGTCAATTGGAGATTGTGTCGGGAGGATGGGTAATGCCAGATGAATCCGTGTCTCACTGGATAGCTCAACTCACACAATTGACTGAAGGTCACCAGTGGCTAAAATACAATTTGGATTATACGCCGAATTCAGGATGGGCCATTGACCCTTTCGGCCTCTCTTCTACCATGCCATATCTTCTGAAAGGTTCAGGCATGGAAAACCTCTTAATACAAAGAGTTCATTATTCAGTCAAGAAGAGACTAGCCAGAGACAAAAATCTTGAGTTTCGTTGGCGACAATTATGGGACAATGACGGTTCTACAGAACTGTTTACTCACACTATGCCGTTTTACAGCTACGATGTTCCGCATACGTGCGGACCAGATCCGAAAGTATGTTGCCAATTTGACTTCTACAGGATGCAGAATTTTGGTCTCAGCTGTCCGTGGAAGGTTCCGCCGAAGACGATAACTAAAGCGAACGTGGCGGAAAGAGCATTACTGCTACTGGATCAATACCGTAAAAAGGCACAGCTTTTTAAAACCGACGTAGTGCTAGCACCTTTGGGCGATGACTTCAGATACACGCATCTCACCGAGTGGGAAGCTCAGTACGACAATTATCAGAAGCTTTTCAATTATATGAATGAAAATCAACACTTAAATGTTCAAATACAATTTGGTACCTTGAGCGAATATTTCGACGCGGTCAAAGAGAAACGCAATTTGAACGAATTTCCAACTCTATCTGGCGACTTCTTCACATATTCCGACAGAGATGATCATTACTGGAGCGGCTATTATACCTCCAGGTATGTCATTTAAGTGAGATGTAAGCTCCAAACATGTTTTGATCATGGAATAAAGGATATCTTCTTCCAATCTATCCAGGCCTTTCCATAAACGACTAGATCGTGTGCTGCTAGGTTTTTTAAGAGGCTCGGAGGCACTAGCTGCTATAGCTTGGACTAAAGGAAATGACCAACTGGTAGAAGGAAACCTCGCGTCTCGCCTGAGCAAAGCCAGGATGTGGCATTCTCTGTTTCAACATCACGACGGAGTCACTGGTACTGCCAGAGACAATGTCGTTATCGATTATGCCCAGAAGATGATCACGGCATTGAACAACTCGGCTCACGTGCTTCAACAGTCCATAGCGCACTTGTTGAAAACCCCACAGATTTCACCTATAGATTTAGAAGCTGTGTACTTCTCTTTAGACGAAACTAGGTGCGAGGAGACAAATGTCACATGACAATCAATAGTTTATCACACACGGTGATATAATGTATAATAATTTTTTCATATATTTGTAATTACTTTTTAAAGGTTACACCACACTAGCGCAGGCGAAAAGCATGTGCTCAGCCTCGGGGATGACAGTCCTTCAAGGAAAATCATTTTTTACAATTCTCTACCAAGGCAGAGAACGAAAGTGCAAATTTTGGTCGTGTCGACGCCATTTGTCAAAGTTACAGATCGAAGAGGGCAGACTGTCAGGTGTCAAGTGTCGCCTGTCTGGATCGGTCCAGCTGCATTGTCCGCGGCTAGATACGAACTGTCCTTTTTAGCCAGTGTACCAGGATTTGGAATCACTACATACGTGGTTCACGCTTTACACAAAGCATCATATGCCAGGTAAATGTAATGATTTTTACATATAATGCAAAGTATCATTTGTACATATTGAAGTGATTATCATACACAAGATTCAATGCAAAACTCCAAGGGTACTCCAAGGTACCGAATTCACGTATCTTTCCTCTAAAAACAGAGAAGTGTTTCCCGCCAACGTTACTATCTTCAACACCGACATCAGTAGCCTTCCATCAGTACCCGGTTTCAGTCATTTGACCGTTTTACCACATACGCAAGAATTCTCAATCACTCAGCTACCAGAGTTATCCGCTTCTTTCGGCAAATCCGGTCTGTTGAAGGCGCTGAAAGTCGGCAACACCACGTTCCCTGTACACTTAGACTTCGTAAAATACGGCACCAGGGGCTCCGGCAAAGACAAGAGCGGCGCTTATCTATTCCTGCCCGACAAACCGGAACCAGATTTGGTATTCGTAGACAGCAGAACAATCGTTCACTTAGTAACCGGCCCTATTCTGTCAAAAGTATTTGTAGAACTGTCGCACGTGCGGCACACTTGTACGCTGTTCAACTCGCCCGGCAGCGATGGACTTGGGTTACATATACTCAATGAAGTTGATATAGCCGAGACACAAAACTATGAACTCGCGATGCGCCTGAATACGGACATCGCATCCGGCGACCAGTTCTTCACCGATTTAAACGGACTCAATGTAAATATTCTGATAGAGCAAACTCAGAATTCTTTGACGTTGTATCTGGCTAGGACTGTTGTATTTTCTACCAATATGTAGCAGTGTTGCGAAATGCATCTTTTGCTCGGTGATTTCAGATGATCAGAAGACAGAGATTCCCCAAGCTTCCTACGCAAGGTAATTACTATCCGATGGCAGCAAGTGCATACATAGAGGATAAGAGAGTTAGATTAACAGTCACTACAGCACAGCCATTAGGTGTAGCCTCTATGGCATCTGGTCAGCTTGAAGTAAGTCAATAGATTTTACTTAATACCATACATCACATAAAATGAATGTTCTAATTAGTGGCCGAGTAATCTCACCATGGAAATAAATTAGTAAATTAATAATACACGTGTTAAGCCAAGTACATAAAGTTGATTTTGTTGGAAAGTTTTGAACGTTTATCACGATTATGTTATATTTCTGGAAAATATTTAATTTATATCTTCACGAAAATGATTGAAGTACCATTTAGTAACATGGTAATTTAGTTCTTGGTTCTATTTTTTACCGAGTTTAGTTTTAAGAAAATTGAAAAATAACTGCAGATCTAACAATTAGACATTTTATATTAACTTTTAAGATGTCGGCGAATAACTGTTCGAACTGTCGCAGTCAGTAGTACATTTGTAACTATGATGGTCCAACATTTATTAGAGCTTTTCATTTTATTCGAAATTTAATATAATCGGGAATATATAAAATAAGTTTAAAGAGATAAAGTAAGAACTGGATATTTAGAATAATTATGGATTTCTATTAGCTGATTTATTAAGGAACAAAGGAAACAAGAGAAAATTGGGACAATATCGCTAATTGGAACATTCACCTTAAATGTTAACAAGTTAACATGTAACAAAAAATTGATAAAATAATTCTTCATGTGTGACACGCTTTTTTAAGAAAATTTATTGAGACAGATCAAGTGTAATATACACTTTTAAAAATTACACATTCTTAAAAATTCTTATAAATAAATTATACGCAATAGACAGTAGATTCTACAAATAGTTTTACAAATAGATTATGCAAGATAGAAGATTACTTCAAGATGACAATCGAGGATTGGGACAAGGTGTAATGGACAACTTGCTAACAAACCATATGTTCACGTTAATTTTGGAAAAGAGGGAGACAAATTGTCCCTCCGCAGTACCACCAGCAAATCATCCTGCAGGATTGTTGTCCTTGAGCAATCACTTGGCTTTAGAAGAGCTACTACATCCAGTGGTAGCATTGCATCCTCACAATTCTCTGCCATTCGACCTGCACGCGCACTTTTCACCGCTTCGATACGATCTTCCAGTAGACTTAAGTATCATTAGTCTTCGAGTGTTTCCTATACCTGAGGGTGCCGGTAAAGGTATCGGTATGGTATTGCATCAACCCGCCTTAGACACATGCTTCAACAATCCTCTCTTGCGGCGTTTTAACGTCTCGGAATCAGGCGAGATCGACTTGACGAAATTTCTCAATGACATGGAAGACTGGACTATAAGCAAAGCTCCCCTAACGTTCCACAATGTCGGACCCTCTCTGAAGTCGCCCGTTATAAACTTGTGCCCACATCAAATACTACCGATCTTGTTTCACAAGACGCAATCTTAATCGGGAAGAAAATATTTTGTCGTAGGTGAGTATTGCTTTCTATTTATCCGCGTAAATTTTGTTTACTCAAGATCATGTAATCCAATTTCGCCGAAGCGGGTGGGCTCGTATGGTCTAATTTGTATCTGCAACAGTATTAAGTGCAATTCATTATTTGGATTATCTTAATCGAAAATCTCACTTACATAATTTTACATCCAACACACATATATGCAGTGTGTCCCACTTTAACTTTCACACCTCAATAACACGAAAACATGGCATTTTGATAACAAAAGTTTCAAATAAAAGTTATAGCGTTCAGAGGGGGACATTTGATAGTGACCTTGGTTTAACCTTGGATTAAGATTAATTTTAATTTCCGAGATATTTTGTTGTTCACGTTAAAGTTATACATTGGATTTTGGTTGACAAAAATTTGAAAACTTTAAAGTCAAATAGCAAGCATAAGCAGGCAATCAAATAAGATTTGTAGAAACAAAAATTGCTTGTTTTTTGTCAGAAAATCAAAATTCGTTGGAAAACATGGGGATTCGTCTTTGAAAAAACTAAGTTAACCTTGGCAGAACCATATGACTTTAATCCAAGATTAAACTAAGGTCACCATCAAATGTCCCCCTTCCAACCTTACAACTTTTATTTGAAACATTTTTTTATCAAAATGTCAAGTTTTCGAATTATTAGGGTGGAAAGTTAAAGTGGGACACCCTGTACATATGTAGTAAGTTATGTAATTCAAATGCAGTTACATATTTGGGGTATGCGTGTAGTTATGTTAAAACTCAAACGCAGTCAAACTGTACGAAACGAAAGATCCACCTTCCTTAAAAGTAACACATGTGATGTGTATTTAAAATGTGTATATGTGTATGTACGCGCACGCGCGCGTGTATGTGGTATGTGTGTGCGTGTGTTTCTGAAATTTTAGTAAGTTGTAATCTAATCCACTAATTATTTTTGTTGTCAAATATATTCAATAGGTCTTATAGCAAAATGCAATATAGAAGTAAATAATAGCATAATTTTAGTCTACCTCGTGCGTTAATAATTATCACCTATTAAAATAATGGGAAATTGAAAAACGAAATTATTATTTGTCTGTAATCATTCTTTTTCTATTAATTAATTTTATTTTTACTGCCATTCATGTATGATGTAATTTCTTTCGTTTATATTAATTGTGTAGATATCACTCTTTACAGAGTGATTCCTGTGATTCAGTAAATGTGTTAGATAAATCTTTCAATTGGGAGGTATGTAATAAAGAATATAATATTCTAATATTTTCCGTATGTGCATTTAGTTTTGAGAAAGTATTTTCTTGGTACTAAATAGGTGCTCCACTAAGACTCAAGATACTACTAAAACTTTAAGGTGATTGAATATATTGTGAATAAGCAAAACGAACGGCACGTATTCTCACTATATACTTAATAAATTTTCGAGTCTTCTGTTTATCTCATCATGAAATTCACATTAACATAGACGTGAGATACGGAATAATAGTCATGTTTCAACTCAGTAAATTGAGTGAGAATACGGACCAATGTAATAAAATTACTTTATCAAGATAAATACTTTAATACTAGTCAATTACAGACCATGTAGACTCGATTGCACAACAATTTTATGTGCTTTCGTACTACATTATACATAAACTATTAGAAATATTGTACAATTCTAAGGTGAATGATTTTATGAAGCTTACTTTATATGTACCATGTAGCACAAGGACTTTTAACAATTAATATCGATTAGTAATATTACTAATGATGTCAATGCTAAGATTACAATGCTAAGATATTTGTAGTACTTGTTGAGTTCTTACCCAAGTGCGAAAAAGAATTGTATCGCCGTCGGATTGTGCGCGAAAACAGTTAAGACAACTTTCTGCATCTGATTCCGACTTGCCATAGATTCCAAGGCTGACATCATAAAACGGCCGAGTCCTCTGCGCCTGATCGATGGTTCCAATTGTAACTCATAGCTATACATGTAAATACTTAATTTCTTTTCCACACACACACATACACACAGTTTTATTTCTGACTACCTTACACACACATACATACCAATATAATACTACATCACCATGATCGATATCAAATCGGAAATGTGAAAATCCTAAAAACTTATCATCACGCGATGCTATCAGATACCAAGCTGTTTCCTCTGTCAATTCTGCTTGTTTCTCAGCTGCATCCCAGCCCCAACTAGATTGTTTGTACATATCCTTCACGTTTCTCTCTGTGATATCGAATATCCAAGAACGACATTCTGGTTGTGCATTCTTAGCTCTGATACAAGATATTTTTATCACATCATCCTTGGTGACATATTCATGGAATTCTGGTAGAATATCCAAAGGATTCATTAATGCATTTGCCTTATTGATCAGCAGCTGCTGCGCTGCTGTCTTCTCTGCCAAAATCTGACGTCTTGTTTTTCTGGCTCTTCTCTGCACAAAAAGTGGGATGTCTAAGATAATTAAGATCAGAGTTTGTGAGAATATTCAGATTATGTTTAGAGACCGACCTTCATGATTGATTCAAATTCTAAGTTTCCCGCCTATTGGTTTGAATGTTGCTCAATTACGCACATGCAATATTTCGTACACAGTATCTTATTGTATACTATAACAATAGAACAACTATAAGTAAATAATTTCGCAATTAAACAAAAGATGTAATCAAAATCCTATTAGAGTACTTTCATTCATTCGTTGAATCGCCTAACCAATTATTCTCACATCATTTTCAATTTACATCACCATATATTTACAGATTAAAGTCTAAAGTATTTGCAACAATAAAACCATTTAGAAAGTGAATGATTTATTTTTATCGTCTTTAATATCATATTTGAAAATTCATACTGTTTAATTGGTTTCTTATTTCACTCGTAAACTTACAATGTAAACATGAACGCGACCGCGTGTGATATTTAAAGCCTGGAGCACACTGGGAGTTCTTAAATTAAGTCAGCGGCACACAGTGCTTGTTTTCGTGCTGGATTGCTTGCTGGATGAAAATACTGCGTTCTGATTGGTGCATTTCCATCCATTTTCGGAAATGTACCAATCACAACGCAATATTTTCATCCAGCAAGCAATCCAGCACGAAAACAAGCACCGTGTGCCGCTGGCTTTACATGCGATTTACGTGAAAGGTCATTCTACAATACGTGTTGTAAGTTGTAAGCCGTACGAATTGGCGAATCACAATCAATTATAAAAATAATCGGCCATAATTGGTCAATTCTTACGGCTTACAACTTACGACACATAGGCTGCGTTCCGATATTCACTGCCAGTACTGAAAATACATAGTTTGCGTCACGTATACTATAGATTTTTAGTGCTGACAGTGAATATCGGAACGCAGCCATATTGTAGAATGACCTTAACATTACATGCGTCATACGACAAACTTGTCGGACGTTCCGATTGGCTGTCAGATAGAGAATTTCTAAGGTGCCTAGAAGAAAAGTTAGGTGTCCTAAAAATTCAGCCAGTCAACGTCCCACCGCCGCATGTTTCGTAAATACACTTCCGGGCAAGCAAGATGCTGAATGGCTACCGCAATATTTCCTAGTCAACTTCCATCGCGCGGCGAACGTGCCGCGTCCTGTGTGCACCGACCTTAGTTCAGCTGAAAAAACGAATCCAATAGTCAGTTATCAAAAAGAAGAAGAATAAAGCCAACGGCACACGGTGCTTGTTTTCGTGCTGGATTGCTTGCTGGATGAAATATTGCATTCTGATTGGTGCATTTCCGAAGATGAATGGAAATGCACCAATCAGAATGCAGTATTTTCATCCAGTAAGCAATCCAACACAAAAACAAGCACCGTGTGCCGCTGGCTTAAGGCCCCTTGTACAATGCCAGGCAACAGGCAATAAGAATAAAAATAGACCAATCACATTCGACTATTACAAGAATAATCTATTGTGATTGGTCAATTTTTATTCTTATTGCCTGTTACCTGGCATTGTGTTTAGGGCTTAAGAAGAAGTTCTCAATTGACGAACCTGCCATAATAATAACAACAGTAAACCAAAGTCGATTGGAGTGTATTACATTTTTTTTTTGTACAGCAATGTAATATTAAAGTACGCGACGATTGTGCGTTTAACAATTATGTGCGGCGATTGAGAACGTGATCGCCGTTTAAGAAATTTGGATCAACCACGTGCAGTAAGATTAGTACGTAAGCGAGTACGCTTCTGGAGGTTAACATCAAGGCAAGTTCGACATTGTCATTTTATCTGCATTGATCCGTAATTGGGCCCGTATTAATCTGTTTAATGCTTTTCCTTCATTTTTTTTTTAAATAATTATCAATTTGTTTGGCATAAATATATATGTTCCTAATGGATTAACTTTTGCTTATAGGTTAAGCGTTTAAACATCTATTAAACGGATTTCAGTTTGCCAATTTAGCGTTTACATTCAATGACTTCTTATGCATTTATCTCATTTATAACGATATATATCATTGACTTGTTAGGTAGAATGCGCGCATTTGATCGGTATTTATATGTCGGTAATTGGATTTTGTCTGACAACAATACATAAATCTCCCATTAAGTAATCATCTTATAGTTTTTTAAATTTTCTGCGCAAGCACATATCTCATTTGTTTCAAATGTGAGACGTGTTATTAATGTAGATGGACCTATTGAATTTATATTTAGCCTATATGTCTGAGTTGTATTTCTCAAGAGCATGCATGTACTTTCTAAAAATAGTCCATCACACCCAATTGCCACTAATGTTAGTGTGTCATAATAGGAGCACAATTGGTCTTAAGTTTATAATGGTGTGATAATGTATTTATCACTAAAAATAAAACAATGTTGATAATTGAATATTTTAGCTCAATATTCATTGTATTCTTTTTATTTCAGTTTAATTGTTACATAAAAAGCAAAAGGAATGGCTGAAAAAGAGAAAGCTGCTCCCTCATCCATGACCCAATGCTATGAAAATTACATTATTGTTGACGTTGGTGCCAATCTTACGAATAAAAAGTACAGTCGGGATTTAGATAGCGTGATACAAAGGGCAAAAGATGCAGGCGTACAGAAGATCATGGTGACAGGTGCGAGTATTCGTTCCAGCAAAGAAGCACTGAGGCTAACTAGAATATATCCCGGAACTTTGTATTCGACCGCTGGTGTGCACCCACATGACGCCAAGTCGTGGGAAGATCCAGATACTTTGCAAGAATTGGAAAGCATAGCCAGCAATCCAGAATGCGTCGCAATCGGCGAGTGTGGCTTAGACTACAGTCGTGATTTCTCTGCACCGGAAACGCAACGTGCTGTCTTTCATAAGCAGATAGAATTAGCCTGTACGTTGAATAAACCATTGATTATACACGAAAGAGGAGCACAGAAGGATGTATTAGAGGTTCTCGGTGAATATAAGAATCGCCTGCCGCCTGTCCTCATTCACTCTTTCATCGGCACTGCAGAGGAGGCGCAGATTTACCTGGATCAAGGATTTTACTTGGGTATTACAGGTTACTTATGCAAAGACAAATCTGACAGTGGGATAAGGCAGTTGCTAGAAGGAGGACAAGCGCCGTTAGATAGAATCTTAGTCGAGACCGACGCACCGTTCATGTATCCTAATACCAGAGCCAGTAAATTACCAATACACGTGAAGGACGCTCTGACCGAGCGATCTATGACGTTCCTCCACCGTTACTGTACCTTTCAACGTAACGAACCATGTGCCTTGCCAGCGATCGTGGAAATGGTGGCGGCGTTTATGCGAACTACTCCAGAAGAAGTTGCGCTGGCCACAGCCTTTAATGCTCTGAAATTATTTGGTTTGAATCAATGATAATGATGTCGAATCTGAAAATTTCGGATAAAGTGGTGCTAGTAGGTGCTATATGGGAGTTACATTCTTAATGCATATAACGCTTCATTTGAGTTCCCCAATACCTATTTCTTTTTACAATGTTCTTTTTTATTAAATGGTAGCAAAATGGCTGCTTATAGGACACTTAACGAAGTTTACTGGTAGGAAATTAAGTTTGTATGAACTTGTACTAGTTGAAAGATCACAAAAATTTATATTCTTTTTTGTGATATCTATATACATTTAATCTATTATCTACATACATATTGTCTCAACGTGTATATACAAAATATTTTTATTATACTAACTTTCTGGATTTCCACGTCTTTCATTTTGTTATAAAACTGTTCAGATGGTATATAACATATACGTAGAATCCAGTATTATACATTTCATTGTTGATGTATTATAAATATTTTCATACGAATAAATTGTTATATAGATAATTTGTTGAATATACACCCTTTTTTCATAATGCATTATATTTAGATCTTGAGGAGACCTTAATGACGAAAAACTGCATTTAAAAATTAAATTTGCAAACTGAAGGAAAATAATAGAGTAACTTACGACAATCGTTAATAACTAAATATAAATAATTTGTTTCTCATTTTATATTTTTCAAGACACTTTCTATATTGCATGGACTTTTATCTGTCAGTCTGGATATCTGATTAAGATACAATTATTTTACAATATTTACAACTATTAATACAGAATCATACATATCTATAAAAATATTTCAACAACAGTATCATTGATAAGCATATTTTTTTAATCAATTATGTTCAATTTATATTATCAATCGTGACACAAAATTTAATTCGTTGAAACTAAAAAATCATCACATTTTAACCTTATAGCTTGCATTAAATAGGGAATTCTTTCGTGTTCAGGAAGCTTCATCCAACAACTTGAATTTATAATAATTGTATTGGACTTCGTTAGCGCTTCTATGGATTTTATTTTTAACGCCCATGTACTTTTTAATCTTTGTGAGTTGACAGCATATGCAGTATCAGGTAAATTGAAAATAAATATCCTGAAACACAAAATACGCATTAGCAATGAGTCAGCGATTAAATACAAATGCAATAATACATTGAATAAATTTTAAAAACGTCCTTACATCTGACTTTCACTTGGAGTTTGTAAATCCTCAATGTAGATAACATTATTATTAGGACTATCTATATTAATTGCAATAGGATATCCACCTTTTCTCATCACAACCACATGGTCTAAAATGATAAAATCGTATTAACATAATATTCGTCTCTATTAAAAATAATTAAGTTTTTCACAAAGAACTTATAAAAAAAAAAGTTTTTATTAAAAGGAATTAAAAATAATTGTAAAGTAAGTAATCGAAGTTACAATCGTCGTGCTATATTGACACGTTGAATCACTTGAACTGTATTAATTTAAAACATATTTAGAAATATCTGATATTTGTCATTAATCTGTGTTCATTCAATAACATAATTATGAGTATCTTATTAACCGTAAAGAAAGATACTTAATAATAACTCACCGATATAATGACCAAGTTTTGTTCTTAAATTATTATGAACATACTGTGGACCACCTAATGCTCGTTCCAATCCTGGTTGGAGAGAATATGTAGGTGGTATCAATTTAATTGTATTAGCATATTCAAGTAAATGTTCTTGTGGCCATGATCCATTATACATAGGATACAAGGTTTTAACACTTTGGTACAAAAGTAATATTTCTCTAGTATACACATCTCTCAATGGTTCATTGTTTCTTATAAATATAGAGAAGACATAGTTGAGTAAATTTGAACTGTAACAATCTAACGCGACCAGATGCAGAGCAAGTCTAATAAACAATCTATTATAAGGTCCATTATCTATTTTGATATTCTCCATTATTGTGTCTTTAATAGTATCCCAAAATAATGGCTTATAATCAGCGTTAACAAGTCCTTCTAGGAAAATTGACATCTTATGGAATGTCATATCTTTCAACAAACTTTGATTTTCAAAGCATCTTGCTGCCAAATACTCTAAGAAAGGTATATGTACATGGTTGAAATCATTTAATATTTTGAGTATGTAGATGCCTTTTACAAAATTAATATTAGAAGATAATGCTGAATTAACAAGAGCATCTAGAAATATCTCATTGTAAAATATAGATCCATGTCTGTTGCTGTAACAAGAATACATATAAAATATCATATAAAATATAATACACAATATATAACAAAGTCATATAACATACCTTACAACAATAACTGATAACTTTGTACATATCATTGTTATTTCTTGAATATTTAATTCTTTTGCCATGGATATAAGAATATTTTGTACTTTAGACAAAAGTTCACAAGCTATTGGAGATAATTCAGATATGTGGCACAAGCTGTAGAAGATAGATTTGGCTGCTGATATATTTAAATTATTTTCTTGCTTCCACAATGATTTGAAAATTATATCATACACATCTGAATTTTGTATATTATATTCAATTATGAATCTTAATGACCATAACAGTAGAGGCAGGTCATCTGTATCTAATTTTGTTGGTAATTGCGTTTCAAATACCATAGGCAGAGCTATCAATAAAGCATCTCTCAATGGTGTACTTTCTAATTTATTTAATAAGAAAGTTGTAAAGATTATATTGTTGAGAGACATTTCATTTATGTTTCCTCTAATCATTTGTAACAGTGACTGAATTAAGAGTGTATTGCTTTGTGTCTGAAAATATATAAGTATTTTCAGACTTTCAATGACATCTAATATTTTCATGCGTCTAATATCTCTATTTAATATTTCGCACAAACGTACAAAACCTAAATGATTTGTACTAGATATGTCATTCTTCATTTTAGAAACTTTGAATAATGCAGTTAAGGTATTAAGTGCATCATGCAGAGACATGTTTGTATAATTTGTTGCTGCTAATTCTAATATTTTTATAGGTTCTTGTAGTTTTTTAAGATTATTGTACATATTTCTTCCCATCAATGACCTATTAGCATCTTCCAATTGTGAACAATCTGAAAAATAATTTTTTAAAACATTCACATGTCACAAAAATATATGAAATATTTAATTACCTGTTAAATTAGTGCTATACATCTGTGATACATTCTGCACAGATTGCAATGGTGCCATATAATTTGACAAAGTTATCCAATTACGCGCTACTGGATATATCCGCAGCAATCTCTTCAAGGCTCTTTCCATCTTATAAACTTAATGTTGCATTACACTAGCAATTAATCTGTAAATCATAAAGCAGTATTAATTATATATGCTATTATTATGAAAATGTTTATTTTATTTATTAATATTAATTTGAATACAAATTTCAATACAAATATAATTAGCTCTGAGATACTTCTACATTAATCGCAACCGGTTCGTAATCGCTAATATAAAAAAGGTTAGGAACTTTTATAAAATAAATCTTCTGTAAATATACATCGTCAATATCTATTTCGTATATCAATATATTATTAGTAATATTATTAATTTAAAAATAATGTAGCATTGTTAAGTAAACAAAGTTCTGTTATTTTTAAATTGTATGAACATGCTTTAAATACATTATACAAGTTATTCCATTTAGTAAGACACGTGCTTGTATGAATAAAAATATGATAAATATTTTGAGTGATTGTTATAAACAATTTTATATTTCTAAAATATAAAGCGACTGTAATTGTTGAAAACTGAGCAAAATCGATACATAATTACATGACCACTCTGTTATACCTATTCGTGATTTGGAAATGGTATCACTGCTAATGAAACATCCTGTAGGCCTATTTCAAAATCGGCTTCGGAAACTGATTTTAGTTATAAAGTTGGTAGGCCTAAAAGTATAACTAGACTGCTAAGGCCCAGTTCCACAACTTGCTTTAAGCGTCGTCTACAATGGCAGTAAGCAGTAAAGAGTAAGCGTAAGCGGTAAGAAATAAACCAATCACAGTCGATTATGACAAAAATAATCAACTGTAGTTGGTCCATTTCTTACTGTTCACGCTTTCTTCTTACTACTTACGGCCATTGTAGACTACGCTTTAAACTCCATTTAAAGCAAGTTGTGGAACTGAGCCTCAAGGCTCGTCTACATTAGCTGTAAAAGTTAAGGCTCGTCTACAATAGATGTAAAAGTAAGGCTGTAACGTAAGCTGTCAGCGAATGAAAATATTTCATTTCGTGTCTTGCAACCTTACAGCCTTACTCTTACAGCTAATGTAGACGAGCCTTAAGGCTGTAAGGTTGCAAGACACGAAATGAAATATTTTCATTCGCTGACAGCTTACGTTACAGCCTTACAGCCTTACTCTTACAGCTATTGTAGACGAGCCTTAACTCCGACACATGACCCCGAAAAGTATATACCAGAGAGAAGAAGGAGAGGTCATAGGCCGCTTTTAGCCGAGCCTAGAGACCCTAGAATACAGAGCAGCGAAAGACCAAGGAGAGGACCTTTACGAAGCCAGGCCGGACGAAAGGGTAAAGAGGGTGGAGTCCGAGGACGCACCCCCAACTGCCGTAGCTGAAAGGGAGCCGGAGGGTGCGCCACATCCGACTCCCCCAATGGACTCCCCCTCATACTTCCGAAAGGAGGTAGAGACCCCCTGTATCTCCGCAGAGACGCTTAGGATTGTGGCTTAGGATCATAGCCGAAACCTCCTCGGAGAAGGATCAGTCGGATATTGAACTCTTCACTCCGACAAGTCTCACTCCCTCTGAGGGGAGACAATCGGGTGTTTCTGAGTTCACTCCGACGGACCCCGCTTGAGGAGGAAAGAGTAGACCACCCGGAGGAGGCGTGAACGGTTTTGTCTTCACGTCCCTCCGGGTCCTACAGGCCAATCTCGGTCGCGGCGCCCAAGCTCAAGACCTGTGGGTGAACAGGATCAACAAGCTGGGCGCCGGGCTGGGGTTGACAACGGAGCCGCATTGGATCCCGATCAACAGCACTAGCTGGTTCAGGAGCCGATGCGGGTCCGTAGCTATGATGGCCGGTCCCGTGGAGGAGTCCCCCTCTGTATACTTAGGGAAAAGAGGGACTCCTATGTGGCAGTTGATTGGAGGCCCATCACTGTGGTGGGGGTTTATCTCCCCCACCGCAGGAATAGGGTCGGTCTGGGCGAACTCGCCCACGTCAAGGAGATCCTCGATGAGCTCGGAGATGTGGCTCGTCGGTGCCACCCCCGACCCGTCGTGATATCCGGGGATTTCAACGCCCACGCCACGGAGTGAAGTTGCAATCCCCGGCAGGAGGGTCCCGGGGTGAGGCCCTGATCGATTGGGCGGCGGGTCTCGGTCTCCTGTTAATGAACAGGGAGTCGACCAGCACTTGCGTGCGGCCGAAGGGGGAGTCCGTCATTGATTTGACGTGGGTCTCCCCCTCGGCCTCGGCCGGATGTTCCGGGAGTGGTCGGTGGAGACCGAGAGTGAAACTCTCTCGGACCATAGGTATATAGTGTGGTCCATTGGTCTCCCCGCCCCTCCGCAGGTGCTGGACCGCCGCCCGGGGGAGGGGGACTTTCCCCTCCTCATAAGGTGGGCCACCAACCAACTTGACGTGGACAAGTTCCAGGCGGCTGCCCTCGTGGCCACCTGGCACCTTGCGGGGCTAAGTATGTGGGACCCTAGCCCCCAGGAGGGGGCTAGGGAGCTGGTGCGCATCGTGGCGTCGGCCTGCGACGCTGCGATGCCCTGGTCCCACCCCCGCCGGCGCCGGCCCGCTTATTGGTGGACGGAGGCCTTCTCCGAGTTGAGAGAGGCCTCCGTCCAGGCCAAACGGGCGTATACATGGGCCCGGCGACATGGCGGGGAAGCCGCGAAGGAGAAAGAGGGCTATCTCCGAGCGAGGGAAGACCTCAAGGCCGCCATCGTCGAAGCTAAGCAGAGAGCCTGGGAGCAAATGGTGAGCTCCTTGGATGAGAATCCGTGGGGGCGCCCCTATAAACGGGCGATCGGCAAGATCCGCCCGTGGGCGCCCCCACCGACGGAGGCCTTGGATCCCCAGGCCCTCGAGGGCACCATCAAGGGCCCAGAAGACGGAGGCCATATACTTTCATGGTCCCCGTCGGAGGGCGTCACCAGAGTCCCGGGTCTGGGTGGATGGAGTCTGCGTCCGCGTCGGGTCAAGTATCTGGGCCTGACGTTGGACGGCCGTTGGAATTTCGTGGCCCATTTCAGGAGCCTGGCTCCTCGGGTCCGTAAAGCAGGTCTGGCATTGGCCAGCCTGATAAGGACCCAGAGGGCCCCGGATGGCACGCGCGCCGCTTCTATATTGGTGTGGTACTCTCAATCGCCCTCTACGGGGCGCCCGGACTTATGGCCACCGGCCGCAACAAGAGTCGCCTGCAACAGGCGATGCGGTCGGTGGTCGTGAGGGCAATTCGGGGGTACCGCACCATTTCGTATAGGGCGGTGACGGCCCTGGCCAGCTCCCCTCCCCCATGGAGCTTCTTGGCGAATCAAGGCACACTCTCTATTGGAGGGTGAAGGACCTCCGCGAGAAGGGGGAAGGTCCATCGGCCAGGGACCTGAGGGCCTTGGAATCCCAGACTAGATCCCGAGTCCTGGAACGGTGGTCAGCCATATTGGCTGACCCCAAAGGATTCGGGATCCGAACGGCCGAGGCCGTCCGCTCCTGTCTGCCAGAAATGGCAGACAGGCGGGGACGCGGGCTCACTTTCCATATGATGTGAGTGCTGACCGGGCACGGGTGCTTCGGTCGGTACCTGCGCTGGATTGGAAGCCTACCACGGGTTGTCACCACTGCCCGGAGCCGCAAGACACGGCGAAGCACACCCTGGCCGTATGCCAGGCTTCCATCTTCCATCCATCTTCGGAAATGCACCAATCAGAACGCAGTATTTTCATCCAGCAAACAACCCAGCACGAAAACAAGCACCGTATGCCGCTGGCTTAACAGACCTGTTTATTGCTAATACTGAAAATTTATAGTGTATGTGACATGAACTATAGATTTTTAGTACTGGCAGTGAATATTGGAAAGCAGTCAATATGCATGTACTATATATATCAAACAAGGTAGGTTATGTTCGTCCGTATTAGAATTTGTCAGTGATTAATAACGCCTTTCGTTTTCGTAGAATTGCATTGTGTCATGTTTGACTACGTCCTATGCGTTGATATTTTTTCTTCTGCTTCGTACAAATACGATACAATAAAGAACTCTATCGGGTCTTGCGAAAGACTGATATCGAGACAAAGAGATCGAAGAAAAGATCATAAAGTAATTCAATAATGTCACGCGTAATGTCTCCAGAAGAAATGTCAAAACAAGTAGGGATGTTGGAAATGGATAAATGTATTTCATCTCGATTGTGGTACACATCTCTGAATGTTTTCCAAGCACACGATAACAGCGATTCTTTAAGGGAATGCAGTCACAACTACAGCGTCGACTTGACGGAATTGGAGGCTATAGTCGAAAGTTTGATGTAAGTAAATCTTTATCAGTTGTACTATGTTATCGTTTTCTCTTGTATACTATATACAGGGTGGAGCAATAACTATTAGGACCTTAAATATCTTCGAATCTATAAGACCCAGAGGAAGATTTGTGTAACCAAAATTACACGGTACGAAGGGGGCTATCATATAGCGATAATAATTTTTGTCCAGGTGGAGGCGCTTCGGATATACCAAGTTCATCTTCATTTTTTTAAATGGATCCGATGTTTTTTTTCCATAATATAATAGAGGAGCTATGAAACAAGTTCAGAACTCACGACATAAGATCATTGAACAAGATTTAAAGTAAAGAAAAATCGATAAAAATACATTTTTATTATTGAATGAAATTTATGTTTACAAAAGATGTTCGAACGGATACATCATGCATGATTGACTGACTTTTCTTTTTATTTTATTTTAATCTTATTTCAATCCATTTTCATGTCTAGTTTATCCTGAGAACTTGCTCAAATGTCTTTCAGCAGTGAAAATAGATACGTATTATCACTTCAATGAAAACAAACATTTTTTGAAGAACATCTTAATAAGTTCACTGTAGTAATAAAAGTAAACATGACAAGATTAGTATCGACAAATCAGTCAATCGTGTAAGATATATCCATTTGAAGAACAAGTTGACATGATTTTAATTTATGGTGAATGTCAACAAAATTTAGTGCGAGCAAAAATTTTGTATTCTTCATGTATTCAGCTTATTTGCTAGACTTGACACCACTGGATTTCTTTTTATGGGGAACCCTAAAGGATATGGTCTACAAAGAAAAACCAACTACACCTCAAGATATGCAACAATGAATTATTATAGCCTGTACATTAATAACTCCTGACGTTATTAAAAGAGCAAGCCAATCAATGATCGGAAGAATCCAGTCCTGCATCGATAATGATGACCATCACTTCGAACATCTTTTGTAAATGTAAATTTCATTTAATGATAAAAATGTATTTTTATCGATTTTTCTTTACTTTAAATCTTGTTCAGTGATCTTGTGTCGTGAGTTCTGAACTTGTTTCAGAGCTCCTCTATTATATTATGGAAAAAAAACATATTGGACCCATTTAAAAAAATGAAGATGACCTTGATATATCCGAAGCGCCTCCATCTGAACAAAAATGATTATCGCTACATGATAGCCCCCTTCGTACCGTGTAATTTTGGTTACACAAATCTTCCTCTGAGCCTTATAGGTTCGAAGATATTTAAGGTCCTAATAGTTATTGCCCCACCCTGTATATAATATACATCTACAGTCATTCTCCAAGTGAAGAGCAATACCAATGGATTGCTTATATTTTGCTGTGGAAGCTTGTGAGCAAGTCATCCAATATTCAATGTGATATACATTGCAATATTCAGACACAACTTGACTATATACAAATGAGAAACGCTATAGATATGTGCAGTAATGCTCCAGATTATGTGTACAAGGTATTCTTTACAAACTTATTCTATGTAACTTACTAAACTTAATATACAGGATATATCTGAACTAATAAATTTATAAGACAGATTCTATATTGAAAAATAAGTAAAAAGAAATTTTAGTGAACATATATTTACAATATTTTTTCATCTATTTTGAAGATGAGATAATATTAATTTTGATAATTTCTGAATATTAACAAAAGAATTATTTATTGTGCTACATATTGTTACTGTTTGTTATAAGTGAAATTAAAATAACTTTATTTTTCTTTGACATCATAGATGCATTTTAGATTCTCAAGAAACTCGCAGATATGGCAGAAATTTTTATAACTCTGTGTCTTACTTATTTGCAAAACAATTTAATGAATAAAATTTTAGATTCTCAAGAAACTCGCAGATATGGCAGAAATTTTTATAACTCTGTGTCTTACTTATTTGCAAAACAATTTAATGAATAAAATATATATTTTCAGATTAAGATTACAGAGCAGTTATATATCAGAAATTGAATGCTTAAGGATATGTATTTACTTAAAACTTGTTTACTTATTTTTTTTATGTAGAATCTATCCTGTGAGTTTATTAGTAGAGTTTAGTAGTAGAATTCAGATATATTCTGCATATTAAACGACTATCGCTACTATCTCATTTATATCTCTTATTCTTAAAAATCTTACTTTGAAATAAAAATTTATTTTTTAGGAATTATTGATGTTTCTTAGGGATGCAAGCACAAAGCATTGTACACAAATAAGCATCATATCCCAACAAACTCTCACATTCCTAAAAGAGAATATATATATCCATACAGGAATTGTATGTTGGATTATAAACAAATTAATATCTATAGTTCCGAATGCATTATGCAATGTTACTGGTGACTTGCAAGATATTTATTTCTCTACATTGAAATTGTGTCTTGAACATACTTCAATTAGAAAGAATTGGTACTCCAAATATGAAGTAGCTGAATCTTGTTCATTGGAAGCTAGCTTAACTAATCAAGATATTTATTTGCAAACTATATTGTGTCTTTTGTTGCAAATAGATATAGATGCAAATGCTGAAATGCAATTTTTAAAAACATTTTATCTTACATTATCAAAAATACATAATGTTAAAGATATTGAACTTGCATTATACTCAAAAAAAAGTGAGAAATTATTCAGCGAATGGCTCTTATTTTGGAAAGAAACATATGGCTGTTCTGAAGCCGCCACAGCTTTAGATACAGTGTATAAAATTAGTGAAAATATATTTAGATTAACAGAAGATTCTAAAATAGTTCTGTGCAAACAGGAATTACTCAAGAGGATAAGCATAAGAAAATTGCATTGGTTGAATGATATTTTAGTAAGCATTATATTTTAATCCTGTTTATAATTTTAATAATAATTGTCAAATAAAAGCAACTATATACTTTTTTCTTCACAGTTTATGTAATAAATTTATATGTATGTTACAGGATATTTGTTATATTTTAACTGTAAATAGGAAGTATAGTGAAGTAGAATTATTGTTATCATGTGATTTACTAAAGAGATTGTATCCGGTTTTATTGATGAAAGCATTGAATGAGTGTCCACATGAAGAAATTGATTCTCTTGAAGACTGTGATAATGGCATCTTCATCTGTGAATCCATCATGTTTTTGTTAGAGAAGTGTTACCCTGATTTACACAATGATTACGATTTAAATGAATTCTACACACTTTTAAAAAACCATATTGGCATTGTGGAATATATATTAAATTGGAAAAGAAGATATTTTACAAAAAGATCAGACACTAAGCAATTAAAGAATATACAGTCTGATGAGATTGAACAAGTGGTGTCTGTGAAGCAGATTCTTACTCTTCTGCAGAAACACAATATACTTTCTGTATTGAAGATCACGACAAATATACATGGTCAAGATCACAATGCCATTCAAGATTTATTGATAGAGTCTACTGAATCTGAAAACTTTCAAGCGTACTGTAGCATAGTGAGCGCTTTAAAAGCCATTTTATTGTGCGAATCTTATAGCACAGAACACGAACATATTACTAAATGCTTCACTGACATGGTATCATATTTATCCTCTTTGTATCCATTATCTTTGAGAATAGAGACAATGGAGAATATATTTTCATTGTTGTTTTTACGTCATGAAGACTTTAACATTACAAATGCTAATTCCAAAGATAACTGCAATATATCACTTGAGACGACAAATAACAATAAGTCAATGGAATATGAGAAATCAGGCTTTATGTGTAATAAATATGCCATAAAAGACATGCTGCATTCTTTGTGGAAAAGTATTATAGTTACGACGGAAGAAATCGAAAAATTGCAGGTATCCGGAAAGCTCGAGGAAGTGCAATATCTTCGCGAGAGTATATCAACCTTCAGTAATTTCATTTCGGCAACGGCGGATGCACGATGGAGATTGCAATTTTACATGAAATCTGATTTTATCGAAAATGTTACTGCCCCACAAGACGAGACGCATCATTCTTCCGCTACAAGTAGAATAGAACTTACAGTTTCTCCGAAACTAAATTTTCCACGTCGTATCAAGGGCAACACATTCTTTTATAAAGAGGGTAGCACTTCAGACGAGACTAAATTGAAATCCGATAGCAGTTCGGAGTCGGGCTTAATAAGCGGTGGTGCTAGACGTAGAAAACGTTCCAGAAATGCCGCCGTAATAGCAGATCCTTCAACAACAAAGGACAGACCGTCTCTGATTAACTTAATGTTGGCCTCACAAGAGAGTTTGGTTTTGCATTGTTTATGGAGAGGTGATCTTCAGAAGGCGCGGGAGGTAATCGAGGTAACGTTATTTTGTATATAACACATAATTATATTATGTCTTGTTTCGATATAGATTAGAGACACTCTAGTTAAACATAAATATTTCTATAACTACAGATCATTGATATTTATATATTTTTTATCGCAGCTTCGAATGTCCTGTACGCATTGTGTTCCTCCTCGGTAGCTTCGTATTTAATAGGTTCTTGCACGTCTTTCTCTTTCTTGAAATTTCTTACTAGCGTGCCAGGTGGATTCATAGTGTAATATTGCTTTGCGAATAAAATTCTCTTTCGTGGAAGACAGAATTTGCAACGGAAACACCAGCAGCACCATCCTGGAACACAGTGTATTGTTTGTGTACATAGAAATATATATGCTGCATTCAAGCAAATGTTTCCTCCTGTTTCAAGTATTTCATAAGCTTATATATTCACAAATCTATCATGCAAGCTCATATCATACAAGCATCAAATTTATTCAAAATATACTTTGAATCCTAACAAGTTAGGCATTTCAATTAAGAAGATTAAATTCACAAACAAGAATATTAAATCAGGACAAAAGATCAATTTGCTTCCTATATAGAGTGTACATTTTATTTTCTTAAAAATAAAATAAATTCTTTCTTGAGTACTTCATAGTGAACTTCTCTAAAACTTTCAATGAGTACATCTTAAGACTTTTGTCAAAAAAAAATCATGAAAACTGTCAAGACAATATTTTTGTTTGAAATAATTGTTACTCGAAGGATGTGAACTGAGTAATCGTTTAGCAGTAGAATGATATTTTTCTCTGTGTACAGTTATAATTCATAGGGAATACATACATCATAGGGAAGAGTGTCACGCTTGGATGATAAAGTTACCTCGTTGGCACCAGCACGGGATCGCAAGGCAGATGTAAATCAGCAGCCAGACCCTGAGAACCAGCCACGTCCGCGAGAGGATCTTTCCCGCGGTCGCCATATCTCGTGCATGTTGATAGTCGTAGGCGAGGCATTCTATCGCCTTGATTCCAATCTGACTGATCTCCTCTTTCGTGCAATTCTTGGCTTGCTTCATACCCATTATCCTCTTCAATGCTTCTCTCGGTGTATCTTTCGGTTCTTTCTTCTCGGTGTAATTCAACACTTTACCATGCTTCATGCCGTATTCCAGCTGCTGTTCGTACTCCAATTTGAGAGTTTCGTAATCGTACGGTTCTTCCTCAGGATTCTCGGTGTCCGCGAGAGTCGAGCCTCTGCTCGAGATTAAAAACTGATCCGGAGTATATTTCTCTGCGTCTTCGCTCGTTGATTCTTGACCGTATTCATAGACGTCGTATTGCGCGCGTGTCGACTGCGTTTCCCCAAGGTATTCTATCGTTTCCGCGTTAATTGTAACATTGCTGTTCTTTGCCATTTGGAAGAAATCCATGTCCTCATCTGACGTCGTTCCGTACTGGTTCCCCGCTTCCTCGCGCTTTATTCTAACATTGTTTACACCTTCATGCATTTATTTGGTAGAATGTACAGGGATGGTTATTCTCTTCACATCTGTTCTCTTTCCTTCCATATTTAGTTGCGGTTTAGTACATTTAATTAGCGCTTAATTACCTGTACCTGTGTTAACTTTTGTTTTACGGCTTCTGTAGTTCCGCACGCTTCTCCTCTTCTCATGAGCCATCGTTTTCACTGATGTCCTGTATGCGGCTGTCGTTCGCATCGCGGCCGTGTAGAAAAGCTGGTTTAACGGGACTTAAGTAGGTTCTGCAATGGTATGAAAAAAATTATCAAGCAACAGCAAAACGCTCACTTGGTCCAATTCGTGCTTAAAGCCAGCGATGAAGGGTTTCTCCTCTTGCTCCGAATTGAACGTCTCCTCCGCATGCGGTCGCAGATAGGAAAATATATTCGAAAGCTGCTGCTTATCTTCAGTATTGCGCTGATTGTAACGCCTTACGTGGGAATGTAACGCTGCGTACTTGCTTTCATCCTCCGCGAGCGGCTTTAAGCCCGCGAGGTCGGCCGGCTTAATCATCTCGTTCTCACTCTCTTCATCATAATTCATATCGTCCAACGCGATTTCAAAGACTTTCGTGTCCCGTATATCTACCTGCAATTGAGGCATGTTATAATTTGATTCGAAATGTAATGGAGAGCGTTGTTCGCGCTCAGAATACTTAACTGTATGAGAAAGTGTCTGCATAATACGAATCTGAATTATTGACAAGAGCACTATCAACTTCTGGTATAACATTTTGTGTTTCCTCGATCGTGTAACGTTCTTTACAAATAAATTCTGCTTTCCAGAAGTTTCGCATGGAAAACACGCAGTTAGATGGCGAGGTCCGATTTGCCGAAGCTCTTCACGCATTCAAGCAGGATACGCTCAAATACGTTTACACGTCAGATACGACGGATTCTCCGAAGGAAAGCTTGAAAACTTCCATGTTAGAAGTGAGATCCCGTGCCTTGTATAGCCAATTTCTTCGTCTCTTGAGCGCTAAATACCCAATTGTCGCCGTATGATTGCAGAATATAAGACTAGCTGCGCAAGAAGGTGTGCAATCCTCCAGGTACACGAATCAACTCGAGACACTTCTGGCGTCGCAGAAGCCGCATTTACAGTTGCTGAAGGCAAATATTCCAAGTAGCAACGAGATGCTGACACTCAGCGTGCTCGACTTGAGTTTAACCATAGGACAAACTTATCAGATATCGAGCAATCTCTGCGACGTGGCTATGAAGTACTTGAAATTGTGCGAATTGCTTGACAGCACGGAACACGCAAATTTCTTCTTTAAGATCTATCAATTGTTTTACGAGAGCAAGAGCAATATATCGGTGACGACTATACTGTGCGACGTAAGAATTCCATTGTCCATGAAGGAGTGGAAGGAAAGCAACGCATTTTGGAGCGATTTCGGGAACAATTACTGCGCATTCAATGACGTTGAGAGAGCAAAGACTGTCGAGGAACAATCTTGTGACAATAATCGTCTTCTAGCATTGAAAACGATAAGAAAGATGTCTGCTATTTATAATAGCGATCGAAAATACCTTCAAAATATTTACTCTCATCTGCAGCTTGTATATAGTATTATCCCCGACACAAGTAGTAAGTCCTTTGTTTGGTTTACTTAAGGGGTAACATCTGAGTGAACGCCTGAAAACACAGAGTAAGTTTGGGAATTTTTTGTAGTTAAATTGTAGTTAGTTAAATAACAACATAGATGGAAAATTGGTTTGAAGGCCTTTGACACATATCTTAAACTACAATTAATCTTAAACTACAAAACAATTTTTATTTTTATTTTTATTATTTTTATTATTTTTATTATTTATTATTATATTTTATTTATTATTATTTATTATTTTGCCTCAAGTGGCAGCGCTGAAGCTCTTCAAGTAAAACCGCATTTTTTTCACGGGTCCCCACGACTTGCAGCAGAAATGTCGTACACTTTCAAAAAGGCAAAATTTTTGTTAATCTACATTAAATTTGCTAAAGTACACACGTATATATTAAAATATTGATTTTTGTAGAAATGGTGAACATTAGGAAAAAAAGTTTCAGTTTTATCCAAGAAATTCAGTGAAAAAATATTTATAATAACAAAAGTTTTAAACCGATAAAAATCATGTGTACTTTTCTAGAGAATTTAGTTTAGCAGCTACTGTAAAAATTTCGAATGGATCGGATGAAATTTGTTAAAGTTCTGCTGCAAGCCAGTTCGAAAAATGTGGTTTTACTTGGAGAGCTTCAGCGCCATCTTGAGGCAAAATAATAACAAAAAATTGTTTTGTGTAGTTTAAGGTATGCACGTTAGAGGCCTTCAAACCAATTTTCCATCTATGTTGTTATTTAACTACAAAAAATTCCCAAACTTACTCTGTGTTTTCAGGCGTTCACTCAGATGTTACCCCTTAATTCTTCGTCTATTGCAAAAGCTTACCTTACTTGACTTATTTTTGCTCGTTAAATTAATAATTTGCCTTGAATTTATACTAATTCTAATAAACTACTGTTTATAATTTTAGATGGTGCTAGCATACAGACAGTGACTGATTTACTAAAAACGCCGTTACACCGTTATTTCGGCTATCAGATATTCGACTTGCAGACGGAGCCGGATAAACTCGAAACGGTCGCCTCTAGTTTGCAAGTGAATTTAGTCTACAGTATTCTTGTGAACGCGTGTCCTAATGTTCCCTGCTATAGTGAGAGAAATTATACCAGCATCGACGACACTGGATGTATCATATTGAATCAGAATCAAATCGAATCGGTACGAATCTGTGATCATTATTCAACAATTCATTGTCTAAAGCAGAAGAATGATTATACAGATTGTATCTGAACTTATCAATAAATTTACAGGACAGATTCTGTGTTAGAAAATAAGCAAAAAAAGCTTTAGTAAATATATGTTCGCAGAAGTTTGATTTTTAAGATATAACTTTCAGAAGATAACAAAAATGAAAATATTTTTCGCGATAAACGGGTTAAAAATGCTAATATAATATTTTTATACAGGGTGTATTAAAAAGATGAGTACTCCGGATTAATTTGAAGGGATGACGTTTTTTAAAGAAATGTTAAATACAAAAGTTTTAGAGTTTGAAAGTGGGCAACTTGAATTTGACCTAAGGGTCAAATTTAGAAGTCAAACCAAGGATTTGTAAATTGTAAATAGAAACCCATTTCTTATTATATTATCTCCTTCTACCAATTAATTTGAATAATTTTTATCTGAAATATTTATTTGTCTAATATTTTGTGATATTTAAGGAAAACTACCTTTTTTTATTTTTGACTTAAGATATCTCGGTAACTATTTGTCGGAAGAGTTGGAAGAAAAATTGATACTAGACTTTTTTTGCTCTATTTGATCTGAAAAATACGATAGTGCCCTAACTTTTGTTACGTTGATGATTTTGAAATTTTCAAAAGTTAAAGGAAAAAAGTGATATAATAAAAATAGGGATTTCCATTTACAATTCTAAAGTTAACTTTGAATTGACCTTTAAATTTGAGTCCTAGGTCAAGTTCCAGTTCACCATTGGTTTCTAAATCCAACCTATTTCTAAATCCAAAAACTTTTATATTTAACGTATTTTTTTTTTAAACCGTCGTTCTTTCAAGTTAATCCGGGGTGCCCATCTTTCTGATATACCCTTATATATAACCATTTATACAATCATTTCTTCTCCCAGAATATCTGTTATTAATTTTCAATGATATAAACAGTATAGATGTAGCGTCACCAAGAATATCGTTTTTACAGGATGCGAAGAATGTCGCGATTAAAGGGCCGAATCAATGTGTTTCGGAGATATTGACGGAACTCTTACAAGTTCTATGCAGCGTGAGCTCGGAACAGTTTCATCTGGACAGTTCACGCTTGAAGAGTATCTCTAATCACACGGACGTGCAAACTATATTAAGTAAGACGTCGCACCTCGCTACTCTCGATCTCAGCGAATTGTCCGTGGGCGATGAGACGCTGACATTTTTTCTGAATGTTTGGAACGTCATGTTCCTTCATACGTGCTTGACTGTATGGTGCAACGATCCACCTTTTGAGGACTTGAGGCACATGGTATCTTTGGCATCGGTCGGCTATGTAATCGGTGATCTGGGCTTGGTGACACTCGCCTCTCTTAGATCAAAGTTGTTAGGCAACCTCTCGAACGACTTCAAGTTCTTCACACGGGTCGAGGAGCTCAATGAGTTGGCGTGGCAGGACTTAGACCTCGTGCAGAATTCGAAAGTCGTCTTTGCCATGGCCAACGAGTTCTATGGGACGCCTGAAATTCGTGTAAGTTATGCTCGATTAATTGATGAGCCTGAATTGTCTCGAACAAAAATATATCGAAATTTAAAAAGTGGGATGATTTTCTGATAAATCTGATAATATCGAAATCCGACAATCTCCGGCGATATAATTTCACTGAAGTCTCGGGATTGTTATACAGACGGATACATTAGTATTTACTTAAAGTTGTATAATAACTAGTCAGTTAAAAAATTTAATTTGGAAAGTTAACGGCTTTTTAATTTAACTTAGTTAACTTCTGCATTTTCTCTCATAAGAATACATCTGTGCATACTGCTTTCAAGGTGTTCTCCTCCTTGATAACGATATACCTGACGAGAGTTGTCTTGATATTTGGATTTCTATGTTAAGACTTTTCAACAAATCGCAATTTCTGATTTCCGAGATTTTGATATATCGGGGCAATGTGTTAACCAATTAATTATTCGCCTCTTTAAACACGAATGAATCATGACGAATATACTTCACGCTGGCAGGTGTACGAGACACAGACGTTAAACGAGAGCTTGAACGTCGCGATACGCGATTATGTCTCTCATTACTCGTCGAGACTTGGCGACGATTCTATAGCCGACCTGGCAAGGCGGAAAATCAGTCTGCCTGATTTCGTGCGACAGTATCGGAACGTGTCGTCGCAAAACGCCAGTGCTGGCACAATGAGCGCTCTTGCGGATGGACTCGAAACACTGGAGGATGCCGACGTAGAATACATCGCGTTCAACTATGCCTACGAAGTAATCTTGAAATATCACGAACACAAAGCGCCGGTCGTCAGACCCACGGATGCCATGGAAACGTCACTCTGGCAAACTCGCAGACTGAGGCCTAACTTGCTGCAATACCTGGAAGGCCACTGTTGGCTCCTCTCTTACCTCCTGCAGAGGATGCACAACGAGAGTCCGACGATCCTGGAGAACAGCTGCGACAATACGAGACGCACCGCGTGTCTCGAGAACCTGCTGAATTCCCCGTGGGTCGACAGGCTGAAGCCGCTATTTGACGGCAATCAAACTCTCGCTGCTATTCACGATAGCGTGCCCGCGCACGAGTTGTGGAAGCACTTCGAGCGCCGGGGTGACAATTACAACTGGGAAAATTCTTTGAAGATCTTGAACGCTCTAGCCGACAATGTCACGAGGTACAACAAGGAGTTACTGCGCTTCAAAGACCTACTCTTGAGCCACGTGCTCTCCAATCTGGGTGTCCTCTCTACCACGAGAGTGCTGCAGTACCTGTATCAGATCAAAGACGTGCATATATTGACGCAGACGATATTGCACAATATCAACAAGTGGCCCATGAACGTATGCGAGCACGCCTTGTTCCACGCGTTGCAGCACGAGCACAGTCACAGACTGCCGGCGCACTGCAAACACCGGATGAACGGTATCCTGTGCAGGATAACGATTTTCCACAAGATGATCCCGTACTGCGTGAGCAGGTCGAATAGCACGTGGTATGACGTCGTCTATTGCACGGATAAGATCGATCCATTCCAGATCATCAAATCCTTAATCAATGCGGATCAGTTCGAGTTGTGCTTGGAGTGGCTGGAGTGTCAAGCGTTCTCCTTGGAGATACAGCCCTCGGTGATACAAGACTTCCTGATCGGCCTCTTGAAGAACGAGGAGCATGACTTCGATCAAGCTCTCAAGGTATGTTACATCGTGCAGCACCTTTGAAGATATTTCTCGATGGAAATTGAATAATGTATCGATGTGAACACCATGATACAAGCATTTTTTGTAACATTTATTGCAAGTTTACTGCGTGGTCAATGGAGTAGATGATTAATATTGATTAAATTTTTTTATATTATATTTTACATATAATTTTATAACACATGATTTTAATATATTTCTTATTAATTAACATTAATTATCTAAACTATCTAAAATATATATTAATATTAATATAATATTAATTATTGTTTAATTAATATAAACTATTGTATAAATTAATGAAGATTTAGAATATTAATTGCTGCATAAACAGTACGGTATACAAGTAATACTCTACGTGCATTGAAATTTTGGAAAATACGTTACATTGTTGAACACTTTTATCCTCCTAAAATTTGAAGTTACTTTAAATTATTATATTAAAATTTTATTTTATATATTTTGTTTGTTTTATATAATTAAGATTTTACTTTATAGATGGTTATTTATATATTAAGATTTTTAATTATAACCGATATCCCCCCTGTGACAACATTTAGGTTCTTATTAGCTTTTTGTTCTTAAAGGATTCATTAATGTGTGTTTCAGTTTCTCCAAGCGTTGCCCTCAAGTCAATCAGTGAAGATGTGTAAAGGAGTTCTCAAGAAGTTAGAATCCACTAGCGCGTTAAAGTTCGTCGCTAACTATTTATTAGAACATTGTAAAGCAACGGAAGAATCTAAATACCGAAAAACTTTAATAGGGGTGGACATCTTGAAGATGCTGGAGAATAAAGATAAAGCGTTATACATTCATCTGATCAAGGAACCTTTGTTGATGCTGGAACAATTGCTAATGAACTGTAAATTCGAAAGTATCCAAAAAATTCTAACTACTTTACACGAAGACTTGCAGCACCCTGATATAGGCATCGGCAACTTCGACAAAATCATAAGATTATATGCCAAAAAATCGTTGGACTTTCGCGTGTCACTCCAACGCGATAGTATCGAAAATAAAAGCAAGAATGTTCCACAATCCAATCTTGAGACAGAGGACAACGAGTTTGTCATGCCCGTAAATGTTCCCACTAAGGAGGAGTGGATACCTAATGACAAGGTAAATCGAGAATCTTTAATAATGATTCCGGGAAAAAATGATTATTTTGATGAATTTTGTCTCTATACATGGCTACGTATATAATCATACATAATTACACAAGATGAGGCACTTAAAACAGACCACCTGAATGACTTTGAAAATATGTAGGACAGAAAAAAATGTTAAATATAGAAATTGTAGGGTTTTAAGTGATGCATCACATAATAATATTGATATGATCTTAAACAGCGTTATCAAGATTTCGGAAAGTTTATCTTGAATTTTTTTAAATGGAAACTCGTATTTTTTATTATATCATTTTTCTGTCAATTAATTTGAACAATTTTTGAAACATTTTTTTATTTGCCTGATATTTTTTGAGATACTTAAAAAGAAATTGGTAAACTTTTTCAATAGTTGACTTACAATATCTTGACTTAAATATCTCAAAAAGTATTAAGCAAATAAGAAAACGTTTCAGACAAAAATTGTTCAAGATAATTGGTAGAAAAAGATGATTCAAGGTGATCTTTCCATAATCTTAATAACGTTCAAGGTCATATTAATATTGTTATGTGATGCATAACTTAAAACTCTATAACCTCTGTCTTTAACATTTTTTCTATCTTGCATATTTTCAAAATTATTTAAGATTGGCCTGTATTAAGTGCCTCACCCTATATAATCATACATGATTATACATGTTTATGCTGAAAAGAATGCTATTGTACAATTGAAGTAAATATTTATTTCTCGTGGCAGACCATAATGTTGATCATAATGTTTAATTGGGTTAAACTAATTTTTGTTTTTTTATTCTACAATATTCCTCCCATACGGATGTATATAATTATGTATATATAATTTATTTATATAATCTATATATAACTTATATATAATTATATAAAATACAAAATTTTTATATAGTCATTTTTCCTGGGGTATATTAAAACAGGTGTATATCTTTTCAGCCAAGCTTTCCTCGCTTTTTTACTGAAAATGTATTTATCTAATAGATATTGTTTTGCTTAATAGGCAAGGGAGTGTAGTTGCTGCGAGGCGGTGATATTCTCGATGTTCAACAGACGTCATCACTGTAGGAGATGCGGTCGCGTTGTCTGCGCCATGTGTTCTCAACATCGTATGCAAGTCGCCGGCTATCCTGCCTCCGTTCCCGTACGCGTTTGCGACGACTGCAAACGTCAAACAGTACTGCAGATGCGAGCAGCGCAGGACACGTCGACGCCCAGCAGTGAAGCGTTTGATTATTGGCGATTAACAAAGGACGAGAAACACAATCGTACTATAAGAGAGGAATTTTCGTTCGAATACGCGCCGAACATTTCACTGTGCCTCGCTATTCTCAACTTGCATTCCGATCACAAGATGTACACTAGGTACTATTGAATTTTTTAACGTAGCTGTAACAGTAAATTGATGCAGAACATGTAGGCCGTGTTCCAAAATTCACTGTCATCGCTGAAAATTTATAGTTTGCGTGACACAAACTATATATTTTCAGTACTGGCAGTGAATTTTGGAACACGGCCGTAGAAAGTCAAGGATTTCCTGATTAATTTATATCCTTCAAATATTACGTATATAAATATAAATATAAAAAAACATATACATACAAAAACATATATACAAAAAAAATATATATATATTATACATATGAAAAAATATATTTATTCCGTCAATATTATCTAAAAACGAAGGAACAAAATAATATCGGCATCATGATTTTTTACAGCTTTTTACTGGACTGTTGCGATGAGATGAAGCAGTTGCTCCAACCTGTTGGTGGCGGCAGAATAAATCCCGAGGTAGATCACGCAGTGATTATCAGAATGATACGTTCTCTGCTGGTTGCAGCTAAGGTGAAGTGCGCGAAGCTCGGCTTTAATACCGGCCTCGCGCATTGCGATCGTTTCCTCTCGCAAGTGGATCTTATTGCGACATTAGTCCAATCCGACTGCTTGGCTCTCATACCAAAGGACGACTTGAACGAGCACACGCTGAGGAAACTGCGCGACCTCCTCACCGAGAAGGAACAGTGGACGTTAGCCTTGGACGTTAGCACTAAAGCGGGACTGGACACACAAGGAGTGTGGGCCGCGTGGGGCAAGGCGTGTCTGAAAGTTGGTTACTTCGATCAGGCGAAAGAGAAGTTTTACCACTGCCTCGACAAAATCGTGCAAGAGGATCTCGACGGCTGGGTCATGCTGACATATTCTAAGGAGCTGGCCGAAGAAGGCAAGGGAGAGATAATCGAGATGACGTCCACGCCGAAGAGGAGCAAAGCATTGGACGAGGACGAGCGAGCGAGCGAGGGTCACTCGAAGAGAAACGAATTCTCCAAGTGCCGGCCGCTGAAAGATCCTCCGCTGCTGACGGAGATCCTGCAGATACTGGATAACTTGAGCGTACACCGTTCCCGAGCGCAATATCCGTCGCAATTCAGATCCGACGCGGCGCAGGAGATCCTGCAGACGCTTAACAGCTTGAAGGCCGTCAGTCAGAATCAGTTCAACGTCAAGCACTTGACTAGCGCCAATCAAACGATTTACTATCAAGAAAACCTATATTATTTACTGATGTATGGAAGTTACAGCTCCATCTTGCAGTTCTTCCTGAGGCACAAGGAATTTGAAAAATGTCTGATGTATGTCCTCGAGAACGATTTAGAGAGCGAACTGTTCCTCAATGGAATTTACCTACCCTGTCTGAGAAACGGCGACATCGCGAACCTCCATGACGCCATGAGGACGAAAGATCCCACTTTGCTCATGTGGAGGAAGTATCTGATCTTCGTTTGTCACTTCATGGAGAAGAAACAGTATTGGCACATTCTGTATCAGTTACAGCTGTTTATGAAAGACTGCATACGAGCGTCGATGACGTGCATCCGTTTCTATATTAACGAAGCAAACACTTATTTGGATCTGCACAACAAGGTGCATCTGCTGCAAGACGCCCAGAGGCACTTGGAGTCGGAACTGCAGATCGAGAACTTGAACAAACGGAAGAGGAGCACGTGCTCCGTTTACAACGGCCAAGGCGTATTAGCGATGGAGATGGAACCGTCGGAGATAGATAGACATATCAACACCATATGCAGGCAAACGGAAATTGCGAAATTCCTAGCGAATTGCGAGAGAGAAGAAAGAGCGGCTGCTGAATTTTTGAATCTTTTCCCAGACGTCGACGCGGATAATTTCCAGACACGTCAATTGCCCACGTTGTTCGGCGATCAACAGCAGAAGATACACTTGGCGGTACTGGCTATATTGTGCGGTCGTGATATCGAGGAAGGATTTGGCATAGCTTTCAGAGTAATGCAAGGTTCGTAATCCACAGTCCGTACGGTGCTATCATTTTCTATGCACGCGTCATGAGGTCTGTTCTTCTCAGCTGAAAAGTAAATTGCACTTTTTGTTTTTAGAGTGAAACAAATATATAATTTAGAATTGAAGGAAAAAGGAGACAGAGTCCCAGTTTTACTTTAGTTGAAAAGAAAACAAACCTATAGATGATACAATTCAAGTAGAATAACATTTGAATGTGAATTTTGTTTTCTCCCTAAATATATTGTATTCTTGCAGACTATAATCTTCCTCAACAGAAGGTATATTCTCTGGCTGGTCATGTGTTGGCTTTAAAAAGTAACGTAGCTGCGATCGAACAGTTGATCAAATGTTGTCGTAGCTCTGGAGCGCCTAATGCCCACGTTATTTCTGATCATGTTCTAACGCATTGCGTCAAGTTGCTGTTAAATCGTTCGTACAGCACGCAGAGTCAGACTCTCAAAAATCATATCGACACCCTGGTCAGATCGATAATAGACACGGAACTTAGGGTAGGATTAATTCACATGACAAGGAATCGTAGTTTTCAATTATTAATTATTAATATGTCCAAAAACATTTCAAATATATTACATAATTGGATAATGTCGATGTTTCTGTTCTAGATAAACGCCTATATCGAAAGTAAACAATTAAAAGCTGCGTATTTGCTTGCTGTTAAACATTCTAGAGCGCAAGATATAAGAAGAATTTTGAAAGAATCAGATAGACTTGGCCAAAATGCAATCAAAGCGATATGCTTAAAATGGCTGCAACAAGAACCAAAGGAATAGGTTTGAGATACACACAAATGTGCAATCTGCTTTCTTAAGAAAAAAAAACTGGTGACAAGACGGTGTAATTTAATAAATGGAATAGAAGGAATTCTGCTGATATATTTTGTAAACGATATTTAAGATAAAACATGTTTATTGCATATAATGAAATAAAATTGTTTTGTACTCATTGCAAGTTCCTGTATACATTTGTATCTTCTTTCATAGATTATCAAGAAAATACATAGACTTAAATTATTTTTGATAATACCATCATAGAAATTATTGTCCCCTTTATTATCATTAAAAATTAAAATCTTTGATCCCTCATTGCAATTATACCAAACAATATCTGAAGGATTAAAAATTAGGTACACAATTCTTACTTCCGACATGATTTTACAACAAAGGATCAGAGGCCTTAAAATTTATTAAGCCCTTAGAACTATATATAGACCTGTAATAATCATTATGTGTGCAAATCACATGGATATTCCCTAACTCCTGCTACAAAAATCAACTGTTTTAAATATCAAGTACAATACCTAATCCATACCTTATTCTTACAATTGGATATGTTGTATTGTATACGCATATATGAATATATCGAGCCTAGATAAATATATGGATACAACATACAACAGTGATTATAATGAGATGAAACTTGATCGTAATGCGCACACTTGGCACATGTGAGGTGCAAAGACAGGAATGCATATAAGAAATACATCTTAAATACTAAAAAAAAGTAAAATTTTGTAAACGTTTGTACAATTATCTTGGTCTTATTTTATCTTAAACAATTTTCTTAATACAATAACTGACTTTCCCACTTTGAAAATGACATAAACAAAAATCCGAAATATACATTGATTAAAAATAAATAAGATTAATTAAATTAAAGAATTTGTTAGTTTTACTATTAGTACATAGTTGCTTGATTAGTGCAGTTAGTTTCAGAATTTTACTTATGTCACTTTCAAAATAAACAATTTAGACATTAATATTTCGTAGTAAAACAATATCCTCTTCCTTTTAGGATAATTGAATATAGATATAAAATGGCAAAAGTCTTCCAAATTCATATCAATTTATATCAATATTTAAAGAAACTCGAAATGCCATTTTTATGGCATATTTTATGGAATTTGCAAGTAGTAAAGCATATAATGCTTATAATGCATATAAAGCATATAATGCTTTAAAATTTACTACTGTTTGTCCTCCATTAATGCTGATAACCTCTCTTCATATTTCTCAACAAATTTGCTGTCCATATCCTTGAGACTTGCCAAGAAGGAATCTTTGTCAGACTGCAACCATGTATTACTCCATTTTCTGAAAATCTCAACACGGCATTGAAACAGGCTTGGATACCTATCTGATCCTTCACAAGTCAAATTCTCCATCTCAGATAGTAGCCCGTTCATTAACTTTTCCGGAGGAGCCCAGAATTTCAGCAACACTTCCAGAAAATCACTCCGCTGCATCTCTGACCATTCTTGAAACCATGATGTCATGTAACGCAACTGAGCCTCTTTTGATACTTTAGTACACATGTTTTCACTTGAAAGAATAAATTGTTAATAATCAGATATTAATTAGGCACTATTAAGTAGGACACTATTAAGTAGTATTTATTAGATATTATTGAATAGGAACAAAACGTTAATTTTGCATTTGTGTTTCACTACATGCAAATTTTTAATCACATACGTATTTTTAAAAGGAAGAAATAATATATAAAATAGCGGAGAGTTGATTGTGTATATCTACTATTTAAGCAAAAATCAACGTAAACGCATAATAACCAAAGTAATTTTGCGCAAAAAACAGTAAAAAGGGTAGAGCAACATATCTCGTTAGGTTAGAAACACGGCTCGGTGCAACTGCAACGAGTAAAGAAATAAATATTTCGAGCATCTACAAATAATGGTGTAGTTTACGGAGTGGAAAATTATCAAATTACGTTTCAGTCTGTGCTAATTGCGTGCACCACCGTCGTCCGAGTTGCTGTTATCGTTTACAGTTCTCACGTAGGACGTACGTTATCACATCCTACTTATTTCTCGTGGGGAGAGCATGGCGGTTCGTGATAAAAATTCTATAACGACAGAGAAGCAAAAGGTCTTACCCGCAAAGCGTACTCAAATTTGAACGCTCCGTTATGGTATCGACGAAACGTAGTGTTTATTTAAAAAACGTAGAATACACGATTTTTTTTATATCAACTTGCATTTTTTAGGGTTAACTTGTGTTTCTTCTTCCTCCTCCTCGTCCTCGTCTGTACTGGAGTCAGACTCGACGTCCAAAGTCGAACGATCCGTCGTGTCTGTGCAAATCGATTGAATTAATGAATTATGTAAGAACGAGCAAATTTTATACAGCAACTAATTAAACGATTGTATCTATAGAACATTACTTTGCGCGCTGCCAGAAGCTTCTTGTTGCTGAATTAATGTGGTTAAAAACTCATTGACTGCCGACTGTACTTCTCGTAGGTCCCGGAGCAGCGTTTTCAAGTCATTCTCGTCGGACTTAACGATTTCACGCTTATAGATACATCTTTCCTCCTCGAATATCTTCACCCGTACACCGATGACGTTCATCACGCGTTCTGCTAGATTTTAAATTTCACGTGCGCGAACGCGCGTTTCGAGCGCTCCAAAGTTAGCCGTAAATTGCTCCGTACACAGGATACGTAATGCTACATCTACAATGGGGTCGTAAAGTCGTGAAGTCGTAAGGTCGTAAAGTCGTGAGCTGGGTCCTATGGCGATGCTTGTACACTCGTGAACTAAAAGGTATGTGCACCGATTTTTTGTTGATTTCGGAACGCGCTCCAACTTGAGGAGAAAAACAACCACTGCTTCATACGTCAGCGCTGTCACTTATTACGAGGCAGAAGGATGGCATATACGAGTGTTAAATAAGTAGTGATTGTGGCGTAGACACAAATGTCTTGGAGACTTTGAGTTATAATTGAAGAAATGAAGAAAACAAATAGTGATTGTGAAGAAAAGTGGCAAAAGGCTTCATAAAATTTGTAAAACAACATATTAAAGAAGAGTATTAATTGTCTAATAATATTTTAAGTGAAAAATATTTTTAAATTTGAGTGTAAATTAAAAAAAAGTTATAAACCATAATTTCTTTAATGTTAATAATTTTATGGCTATAAATTTGCCATTGACGTTAAATGAATATGTATGTAATGCTATCATTTACATAGGTGGAAAATTATGTTATTGCGCTCATAAAAAATAAGTAGCAGACCAAGTCGAGTGATATTTTTTTAACAAGATATTCATATCACTCAACTTGATCTGCTGCTTACTTCTGCTGAACACAATAATATAATTCCTCACCTATGGAAATAATAACATTATATATATATATTCATTCAACGTCGATGACAAATTTATTAACATTAAAGAAATTATGGTTTATAACTTTTTTAACTTACACTCAAATTTAAAAATATTTTTCACTTAAAATATTATTAGACAATTAATACTCTCCTTTAATATACTGTTTTACAAATTTTATGAAGCCTTTTGCCACTTTTCTTCACAATCACTATTTGTTTTCTTCATTTCTTCAATTATAACTCAAAGTCTCCAAGACATTTGTGTCTACGCCACAATCACTACTTATTTGACACTCGTATATTCCATCCTTTTGTTCTCGTAATAAAGCTAAGACTCCATGCATGCGGTGAGCTGCGGCAAATGCTGCGGTGACCAATCAGGAGGGAGGCGCAAGTCCGGTTGCGGCAAGCTCCGGCATGCGTCTGTCTCCTGATTGGTCACCGCAGCCGTTTGCCGGAGCTCACCGCATGCATGGAGTCTTAGCTTAAGTGACAGCGCTGACGTATGAAGCAATGGTTGTCTTTCTTCTCAAGTTGGAGCGCGTTCCGAAGTCAACAAAAAATCGGTGCACATACCTTTTAGTTCACGAGTGTACAAAGTTCAATTAGTCGCTGGATCGGAGTGTAAACCAATCAGAGAGCAGGATATTGCCCGTACATAATACGAATGATCGATTGTGTTTATGTGTGTTATTGAAATAGAAATATAATGGAATTCTGTGCAATTTGTAGTATTTCTTTGTTATTAAATGCTTACCATTTGAATTTAATATCGATATATTTATATCTAAAACGAAAAAGACAAAGAAGATGGTGGATAAGACCTATAAATAGAAGCAGAGATTATTTAGGATATTTCAATAAACAATTCAAAGAGGCATATGAGACAGATCATGAAGAATTTTTTAGTATGACACGAATGACACCTGTCCAATATGATTATTTGTGCCATATTGTCAGACCTTTCCTTAGAAAAAGGAGATATATAAAAAGATATATAAAAAGGAGATATATAAGATGATATCTTATGAAAATCTGTTGATACCACAAAGCAAGGCTATTGTTTCATGATTAAACTGTATGTTCCATAAAAGTATTACTTTTAATATTCATATTGAATTTTCTTCTTTTAACAGTACAACTGTTATATAAAAAATATAGAGAAGAAAGTTTTGCAACTGTGTAAAAATACGTGAATCTGATTGATGGTATGCTTTTAATCTTGATTGAATTTAAAAATATATACCAATCAGATCAATTTTATAACATTTACATAACTTTCTCTGCTGATTACTGACAATATTCCATATAGAATCCAACTACACTATAACATATGCTATAATAGGACAATTATATTTTTAATATTTTCTATCAGCAATGACTATATAATTATTCACTCATGCTAAAATGATTCTAATATTTCTAACAGTTTGATAAAACATTTTATTCTTTGTTGCATAGGTACACGTTTTATTTCATGTAATAAGACTGTCACCATACTTTTCTCTCCTTCTGTATCTGGCGTGGAAGTTGTACTGTTCAGCAATGCTGGCAAAGCTGAACAGGCTGCAGTAAAAGCCTGTGATGATTCCATAATTAGAGAATTCACATCAAAACTTATATTCTTTCTTTTTCTGATATCTGTTTTAGGCATTTTGAGGTTATGTTTATTTGCTGGATCAATATTCTCGCTATTTGAAATTTATTTAGAAGTATTAAGAATGTAATTAATGATTAAGTTTTCTGTGGAAAATACTAATTTATCAATCACTTGCCTTCAGAAATATTAATACAACTTTTATTGCAAGTAGACGATTTTGCTGATAATTTCTTTATCATTGATCCTTGTGATACTGATGAAATTTGTGAAGGTGACTTTATCAAAAATGAATAAATAAGTGCCGTCCACAAACCGATATCATTTTCCCATGTTGTTTACATAGCGAGATATATAAAATCTTTCCTCTGATTGGTCTATTGTAGCTCAAGTCGTTACAATAGTCGCTGAAATTGGATTGGAACCAACTCAAGCGACTGTGCTTGCAAGCGTTTTGCGATCGAAAATAACCTTTCAGTCAACCATTGCTACGACTCTACGACCGTATTCTATGACTTTACGACTCTATTGTAGACGATCCTAACTTGAACGACAGCGATTACGATCTCTCAAGTGACTACCGCCACGACTCTACGACCATATTTTATGACTCTACGACCCCATTGTAGACGAGGCATAACGCGTAATAAAAAGTGCCGCTCCAGCGATGACCAATCAAATTACTGGGTCTGTTCTTTTTAGATGCACTGCTGAATTGATGCAATAAATTGGAGTGAGAAAAAATCATAGACATATAATATATAGACCGCGTATTCGCAACGTTTCCTTTGGGCCAAAGCACAGACTTCTGCATAACACATAATGTATGTACATAATAAATACACAACGCATAAGAGAATCAATCAATCAGAGTTCTTTATTTCTGTCCTGAGGAGGGAAATGAAGAAAACTGATTGGTTTATTCTCTTATGCGTTATGTATTATGTGTTATGCAAAAGCCTGCCATGGAACTACGTCAAATGATAGACGAAGAAATAGAAAGAAATTTCCTGTCTATATAAAGAAAGTAACTATGTAAATAAAATCGTGCATCATCGGGCTGTTTCGGTTGTCATCCGAAGTGCTGGAAATAGAAAGACCTTCATAGCTCTTTCTATATATATTTCCTAACCTTTACGAGGCAGTTTGTATAATGACGTTCTCTAGTTTTAGGATGTCTATGTTCTTGCTAATGTTATTAATGAGTGGTAAAGTGAGTGAAAATTCACATGAATTTAAAAGAAATTATGGGTAAATATTATTTTATATTATATTGAATATATATATCTTATCACACACACACACACACACACACACAAAATTACTTAATTAAATTAAATTCATATTTGAACCACCTTGTATTTTTTCCATTTCTTATATTTTAATCAATAATGAAATAAAATATGAAAATTATATTAAAATTTTATTAGTATATGTTATTATTTATAAGTATCATTATTTATTTATGAAAATAAAGGTTTTATTTAATATTTTACCCTAACTGCACCGTACATCCCTGATAGCAAATATGTTCAGAAAACATCCAAGAGATATCCTGGAGACGTCCTATATCCTTAGGACGGCCCTGGGATGTCTTTGGACGTCCCCAGGAAATTTATGCTAATCAAATGGATTGCTTCAATCTCTTAAAAATATGCGTTCTAATCGTAAATTTTCTTTTTCTTCTTCTTCTATTTCTTCTCCCATTAAAATTCTCATTATTGCATCCATTGGTCTATCTCTTTGTCTCTCTCTTTTTATATTTTATCTATTTTATCTATTTTATCTATTTATATTTTAAATATTAATTTCTTTTCTAATAAATCCTTTTTAGTTGAAGATTGTTTAATATTCACTAACTGAGAGAGAGAGAGGTTATTAGAAATAAAATAATAAATTAGTTTATTATAATTATTAATATTCTTATTAATAATAAGATATATAAATAAAATGTATACTTACAGGATAAAGATGACAAAAAATTTTATGTATATTATTAAATGAGGTTATATTAGCTGTCAGTACATATTCATTTAATCCATAATGGAAAAAAATATCAAAACAGCCAAATAATATTTAGTAATTTCATAAAAATCATTATACTATTTTATCCGTTGCCTAACGTTTTTAGTTAAAACATTGGCCGCGTTTAGTAGAACAAAGTAATCAGAGAGCGCTTAATGATTGTTGTCTGTGATTGGAGCATTCTTTTAGATTCTTCATAGACCCAGAAGTATTTACCAATCAGGAGCGAGATTCAATGGAAAATCTAGTAATGTTGTCCAACTGTTGAGTCTGCTAAATGCAGTCATTACAGATAATATAACATAATCCTCTATAACCGAAGATTCCCGATCTGTCATAGACTACGTTTACACGACTTCTAACTTCGACTTAGTAACTACCGTAGTTAGTGCAGTCTCGAATCCGATTAGAGTATATTTTTAGATCTAAAAGAATATACCAATCGAATCAAAGAATTCACTAACTACGGTTGTTACTAATCCGGATTAACCTTGCCGTGTAAACATAGTCATAGAAAAGCTATTAGGTAGTAAGAATTATTATAAGCATCAACTTTCCTGTCTTATCTATTTTCTTTTCCTTGCTTACGCCTTTCTATGTCTATAAAATTACATAGTACCACCACTGTGCTCTTGCCCTTTGTCTGCATATGTTCAATATTAGAAAGAGGTAGCATGCTTTCGTAGAGCAGTCTGTCTCTTTCTAACGATGCGTGATGGAATATTTGGTCCCTCCGTCTGTTTAAAGTGAAGTATTATGTCTCCGGTTCTTCTTCTTTTCGTGAAACAAAGCGTATGTAAACAAGACGATTGACATTAAAGATTATAAAACGTATTTACTCATAATAATATTAGATGTACAAATGAATAATCCAATTTTTTCAGCTACATTCAAGGTTTATTTTAAAAGAAAGTAAATTAAATTGTTCAAAGTATTCGCCGTTGCTTTTTATAACTTTAAGCCATCTTTCAGGCAGCTGATGAATTTCATCTCGGAAAAATGTTACGTCAGTGGACACGATAAAATCGTCAAGCCATTTTCGGATCTCATCCACTGATTGGAAATGCATATCGGACAAGGCGTGTTGCATCGACCGGAACAAGTGATAATCGGATGGAGCAATGTCTGGTGAATACGCCGGGTGCTGCAAGACGTCCCAGCCAAGACTCATTATAGTGTCTTTTGTATTGGAAGCAATGTGTGGCCTGGCGTTGTCATGCAACAATTTCACTGGACGTTCTCCTTTGCCAGTATACGGGCGTTTTCGTTTCAATTCTTGACTCAAGCAGATTAATTGACGTTGGTAGCAGTCCACAGTAACTGTTTCACCCAGTTCCAACAACTCATAATAGAGCACGCCCTTGATATCCCACCGAATGCAGAGAAGAACCTTCTTTCCGAAGCGATTGGGTTTTGCGACCGATTTTGATGATTCGCCGGGATTTACCTATGACTTTCTGCGTTTCGGATTATCATAGAGTATCCATTTCTCATCGCCCGTAACGATTTTCCAGAAAGAAAGACTTTCGATGCTGCTTATTGAGAAGAGAAAGACACGCTGCCACTCGTTGATTTTTGTTGGTTTCAATGAGTTCATGCGGTTAGGTACCCATTTTTTTCCTTTCTGGATTTTTCCCATCTCATGTAGGCGTTTGGAAATCGTTTGCTGCGTTACTCCCAACTGTTCTGCAAACTTTTTTTGTGTGCCGAATTCTCAGCGAGCAGTTGTTCCAAATCATCATTATCGCACTTCGAAGGGCCTCCAGGGCGTTGTTTGTCGATTAGACTGAAATTACCGCTCTTAAACCGTTTAAACTAAAATGCGCACACATCGTAGGATAAAACACCTTCGCCAAGAAAGGGACATATCGATTCGCACGCTCTTGCAGCATTTTTTCCTTGTTGGAATTCGTAAAGAATGCAGTGTCGGATATGCACTTTATCTGTTGCCATTTTCGACTGTACTGAACTGAATACTTTTGAAGGTTATGTTGGGCCTTTCGCCAAACTATATGTTCATTTTAATAGCTATATGTCAACGTTGCATAATCACAAAAGAGCGGGAAAATCTATTCAATTTAAAATTGATTTCATAACTGCTTAAAATAATTTGGATTATTCAGTTGTACACATAATATAATCATAACACAAAAAATATAATCGTAACACAATGAGTCTATATTGTTGTGTATGCCGCAGTAATGCATATAAAAGTGACAAACAGATTATTTTCCACCGGTATGTAATTATACCCATCGTCATATGTCCATATTCATCATTTTTCCATACAAAATCGTCATTTTTCCATATGCGTGTATTTACATCAGACGTATTTTCTTCTCTTTGCCTTTCACAATTCCCCTTTCTCTATATTCTCCTACTTCTGTTTCCCCTATTACGGAAGACTGCTTTACCCCCACCATGCATCGTTAGAAAGCAATAGATTGCTCAACGAAAGTATGTTTCCAGACAGCACACGGATGTCCATTGGACGTCCGTTATATGTCCATTTTTTACAAAAGACATCCATAAGACGTACGTTTGTTATAACTTTGGACATAGGACGTCCGATGGACATACATCGGACGTCCTACAGGTCCGATGTCCAATAAGGACATTCTTGTTACGTCCAATTTATGTCCACGGACGTAAATCGGACATACGGGCATAAATTGGACGTGAAACGTACATCCATTGGATGTTCGGTGCTGTCTGGGCATGTATATCCTAGAGACAACCTTTCTCTTACCCTTTCTCACCCCTTTTTATCCACCCACGATTCACTCAAAAACATCACTTCCCACTCTTTTAGTCCCTTCCAGAACTCTCTGTCTTTGTTTTTAACCCTGCTACATTCTAAAACGCCACCTTAACTATCGATCGCTTCTTCTTTTCTCTATCCATTTCTCTGCCCTCCCCTCTCCTCCGTTCCCTCACCCTTCTTCCCTTTCCCATCTATCCTCCCCCCTTTTTCTCTTTTCCCTCTTCCCCCTTTTTTGTCTCTTCTACACTTTTCCTTTTTTCTTTACTTCCCTCAAATCCTTTCTCTCTTACATTTTCCTCTTCCTCATCCCAATACCACCACTTGTTCTCTATCCATAATCCTTTATCTCCCGTCCTCACTGTCTTTCCTTTCCCTTTTTTTTTTGGTCACGCAGGGGAAATCCATTATGGATACCCCCGACCCTGGGGGGGTCGGGGTTTATGTCGGACTCTTACCGACTAAAACCCCTGCGGGGTGCCTACCTTTCGGACCGTGGTAGGGGGAGTCAGGGGAACTACTCCCATATTCCCTCCCCGACACCCCGGCCCCAGGACTCTCTATGAGAGCCCTCCGCCCTTTGTACCGCGCCCCCTCCCACAAAAGGAGTCAGGGGCGCAGTCCCCGACTGGTTGTCCAGCCAGGTTGGCCTTCTGGTTCACCTTCTGGAGGGAGGGGACACCCGCCCCCCTCCGCGGCCCCTTTGTTTATCAAGGGGGGCAGGGGAATGGAGCCCAGCCCCTACCGGGCTTCCACTCTCCCTTCCCTTCCTCTAACGATGCCCGGGGGAGGCAGGTGCGTTTACTCACCCTTCATCCCCCTCCCCCGCGCGTCCAAAGTCGGGCCCGAGGCGGGTCTTTCCTTTCCCTCTCTCTTCCTCCATTATCCTCCTTAACCTCCACGCCATCCTTCTCTCCCTGAAAGTTAGGTCCTCCTCAATCCATACCTTACTTCCTCTAAGTTTCCATTTGTTTTCTAAAATTTTCTTTTTCTCTTCCTCTGTCTTTATCTTTACAATTAACATTTGCCCTTTCTTTACTTATTTTTCTTTATTCTTCTCATTTCTTCAATCTCTACCCTCACTCCTATCTCTGTACAAATCCTCTCTACCCCCTTTCCGATGTCTCCCTTTTTTCCCCTCACTCCTTTAAATACTACATTCTTTCTCCTCTTTTCTCTTCCCTCCCTTTCTAATCCTTTCTCTACTCTCCTCAATCTTTCCTTTAAACCTTCCTTCCCTTTAATCTCAACTTCTGCTCTGCCTTCATTTATCTTGCTCATCCCTTCTTCCAGGCTGCCTCCCCTTCCTTCTCCCCCTCTTCCTCTTCTCTCTTGTCTTGTTTTCCTCTTCTAATATCTCAATTCTCTCTAAAGCCAGCAGCACACGATGCTTGTTTTCGTGCTGGATTGCTTGCTAGATGAAAATATTGCGTTCTGATTGGTACGTTTCCGAAGATGAATGGAAATGCACTAATCAGAACGCAGTATTTTCATCCAGAAAGCAATCCAGCACGAAAACAAGCACCGTGTGCAGCTGGCTTAACATTCCCTTCTTCTCTTTCCCCCACCTTTCCTCTCTCCTCACCATCTCCAACTTCATCTCCTCCACCTCTCTTTTTACACTCCTCCATCCTTCTATCATTTCCCACATCATTTCCTTTAATTCTCCTTCCATCAACCTCCTCCCTTCCTCTCCTATCATCTTCTTTATCTCCTCCTTTCTCCTCTTCTCCTCCTTGCCCTCTCGCACCGTCCTTTGTGTTTTCTTATTTTTTCTTTCCCCCCAAACCCTTCGTTCTTCCTCCTCATCGCTCCTATCGTCTCCTCTCTCTTTCTCTTGGCCTCCTGTCTGCTACTTTTCCCTCCTACACTCCCAGCACTTCCTATACTGCTTACACTCGCTCCACTCCCCACATTATCCGCCCTTCCCCTATATGCACTCATTCTCAGAAATACCCTCAATCCCTCCTGTTTTCCTGTTTTCCTTTTTCTTCCCTCCTTTTCCATTTTGCCCTTCCTACCCTTCTCCTCTCGCCCCACCTTTTTATCCCGTTCTTCTATGGCTGCGTTCCGATATTCACTGTCAGCACTGAAAATCTATAGTATACGTGACACAAAAGCTAAAGCTAAGACTCCATGTATGCGGTGAGCTCCGGCAAACGGCTGCGGTGACCAATCAGGAGACAGACGCATGCCGGAGCTTGCCGCAACCGGACTTACGCCTCCCTCCTGATTGGTTACCGCAGCATTTGCCGCAGCTCACCGCATGCATGGAGTCTTAGCTAAACTATGTATTTTCAGTACTGGCAGTGGATAGCGGAACGCAGCCTATGTCTTATCACTTTCGCCTTACTTTAGAACAGACCTCACTTCTATCCTAGTTCCCTCTCTATTGTCCCTCTACTCTATGCCTCTCTGATTACTTTGTCATTCAACCTTAGGCCTGTTCTTTTTCGTTGCACTGTTGCATTGATGCAATAAGTTAGAGTAAGACAAATATATATTTATTTCACTCTAACTTATTGCACCAGTGCAGCAGTGCAGCGAAAAAGAACAGACGTCTTCCCTCACACTTTTCTTCTTCCAATACCTTATGCTCTGTTCCTATCCCATGCCCTAGTCTTTTGTTTGCCTCTGTGACAGTTGAATGTGGGTCTTGTAACGACACATATTTTTTGATTGTGAGGACTGTGTACGCGTTGTCCCTGTTTTTCTTTTACCTCCATACTACTGGAAAATAGCCTTACAGAATTTCATCTATCTACACCGTGAGGGTGGCGTTTGATAGTACCCTATTTTGCCCAGAGCCATTTATTAAATTGAATATCCCACGTCCTTCCTGTCCTCTCCTTCACCACTTCGCTCTCCTCCGCTCACTCTCTTCCACACTTTTCTTTTTCGCTTTGTACACCACTCTCGCACGTGTCTCTCCTCTAACCTGTGTCTCTCCTCTAACCTATCGGAAACGGAAGTCTTTTGTACATAAACATTAAAATAAGTAAAATATAATTCAACATTAACATTACAAAATGAGTTTTTATAAAAGCAAAAAGATAATTGAAGAAGGGGATGTTGTTATTTTATATTTGAAACCAAATAATATGTACTCGCTAGAAGTGAAGGCGAAAATATTGAACAAAAAGGGTGAAACTATTGACAATGTGTTCCAAACTATGTATGGTGCATTGAAAGTTTTTTCGCTCGTTGGACAAAAGTACGGTTCAAGAGTAGAACTGTCTCGAGGCTGGGCATATGTGTTGCAGCCAACGCCAGAACTTTGGACACTGACACTGCCACATAGAACACAGATTATCTATAGTCCAGATATTAGCCTTATGTTATATTTAACGGGAGTGAAACCAGGAAGTATAGTTATTGAAACAGGTATATTATAATGTCACTTGCTTTACTGACTGATGTATAAGTAAACAGTTTATTTCTTTGTAATCTATTTCAGGAACTGGTAGTGGTTCCCTGGCTCATTCGTTGATCCGAACAATACGTCCAAGTGGTCACTTGTATACTTTTGATTTTCATGAACAACGTGTGTCTCTTGCTAATGCAGAATTTGATAGACATGGTCTGAGTGAATACGTGACTTTAAAGAAGAGAGACATTTGTTTGGATGGATTTGGAGAAGAATTAAAGCATAAAGTTGATGCAGTTTATTTAGATCTTCCACACCCATGGTTAGCTGTAGAACATGCTACTGTTGCTTTCAAAAAGACAGGTAAGAATTCTTTCAATATAGTTTCTATAAACAGTATTGTTTAATATAGTGTAACTAGATTTTTCATGGTGAAAATATTTTAATATTCGTACACAAATGTCATGATATAGTAAAAATTATAATACATGAATATATTTAAAGATGTGATTTGTATATCACATGGAATATATAGAATATATTCTACATTATGTATAATATAATAATAGTTGGTATCCAATAGGTGGAAAACTCTGTTCCTTTTCTCCTTGCATCGAGCAAGTCCAACGTACCTATACAAAACTTGTACTTGAGGGATATGTAGAATTAAAAACATATGAATGTTTACAAAAAGATATGAACATTCACTATAAATCTTTTCCTGTACTGGACTTGGAGTGTTTAAAATATAAGGTTTGTATAATCTATTCTTATATTTTTGTCAATAATTTATAAATAAATAAAACCAAAAGTTAAATAATTACATATGGTGCTGAATATGGCACTAGAAATTAATGTTAATGATTCAAGATCTATTCATTGAATCCAATGAAATATAGAAATGTATAAAAAATTAGATCTGGACTATGCTGTTTTGTTTTACATCTTAGCGAGATTCATTAGCGGACGGGATTTCGGAAAGCATTAAAAAAGTATTTTACGGAAATATCTGAGATAAGATTAACATATAAAAAGATTGAGACATGTAATTTTTCGTTTATAGCATACGAATGAAGATATGGCACAGAAAAACAAAAAGGAGAAACAGGAAGAAAAACGCCTTACAGTCATTTTACCTTACCCATCACCTGGTCATACAGGCTTCATTACGATCGCCACTCTTCCCCCCAACTATGCACGCAAATGAAAAAAGAACTATTAAATTAATGACACAAGAATTCAGATAAATGAATAAATGAGACAAATAAATGGCTAACGTATGGAACTGGAACATGCATATTACGAGACTGGTTAAATAGGACTTGCAAAGTGATGTCAAGCGAACGGCACATAAAATCACATAAGCAGTAAAATTTGAATAGTAAATAAATTGGCCAATCAATGATCTGTGATTGATCAATTTGCTTATTGCACAACTTTTACTGTTTAAGTTCTTGCGCGTCACATCCCATATTGCCACATCAAATGAGAACTCTGTAAGTTTAGGGGCAGAGCTCGGCAAAGTTTACAACTTTCGGCCGATTTTCGAAAGCTATGCCTTCTATCTCCCCTTACCGCGCGGCGAATCCAGCAACTGACGGTCGCGGCTCGCGATCTCAGGACCATTGAGATTATAAGGCGCATCTATGTGGTGCCTACTAAAGATGCGTTCGAGGAGAACGTCGATCAGCGCTAACGCGTCATTCAATCCTTGTGCATGTAATAAGCGATAAAGAACGATAGAATAACGTGTTAACGTTGACAACGCGCTCCTTTAATGTATCTCAAAGGCTGAAAAATAAATGTATCGATACAACTATATGTATAATATTTCGTACAAATATGTACAAATATATACTTGTATAAGTATATATATATATATATATATATATATATATATATTTGTATAAGTATATATATATATATATATTTATATATATATTTATATATGTAAGTGTATATATATATTTTTTCTTATATTTTTATAATTAGAAGGTAACATAATAGGTTTCCTCGTCACCCATGAGGTACTATTACCGACGCGTTTTTTTTCTAAACCACATAGATGCGCCTTATGATTTCAACGGTCTTGAGGCCGCGAGCAGCGGCCGTTGGTTGCTGGATCCGCCGCGCGGTAAGGGGAGATAGAAGACGTAGCTTCTGAAAATCGACCGAAAGTAGTAAAGTTTGCCGAGCTCTGGTTTAGGGCATTAATTTCCTCATGTTCCATTAGACATTTTCTTTCCGGATATTGTAGTGTGAGATTTTAGAAAATATGATTTCTTGTTACCTGCATAACAAATATATAGGAAATTACGATAAGGAGTGGAATTGGAATACTACAAAAGATTGTAATAAAATTTGAGGAATTTTCCACAAGTAATATTACATCACTGGAATGTTTTATAATAATAATTTTAGTCCGATCTAAATATGAAAATACCTACATATTTTTTAGATATTTTATGTATCTATCTTGCTTGGATTCCAACTAAGATAATCTTCCCGAGTCGCCGCCTGGTATTCTTTTACTAAATATTCTACGACTTCTCGTGAATTGTCCAACTCGTCAAGATTATCCTCAAACATTTTTTCCTTGCGAAATTGTTCCAAGAATGCCTCACGTTTACGCAGTTTATCATACTGTTGCAAAGCTCTGTCAAACAGCTGAAACGTTTTGTCGCATTTAATATTAAATATCGCGTTCTAAATGTATTATGTCGCGACATATTTTTATACCAAATTTTTATGACTGAATAGTTAAGTAATTAACGCGTACCGACGATATGTTAGTATGATTGGCTAACATTAAACCAGACACACGATGCGTGCTCTGTATGTAAGGCGATTTCCTTGAGAGAGCTACTTGTATACTGGCTGGACCCCAAGGGATAAATTGTGCGAGTTTCCGCTCTCTAATTCTTTGTAAAGATTTGTGCACTTGCGTCGGATCAACTTCACCCTATTATAAAAATATTGTTAATAGTTGTTAATATTTTATACTTATTATGTAATCTATGATTTGATGTTTTTGAGTAAATATGAATTCTAAAAAAAATTATATTTCAAAGTTTCTTGCTATAAGCTAGGCTTATAAAAGCGTGCAGTATTCGTAAAAAATTACCTGTATTATGTTCAAGATAGATATGTAGCAATGAGATGTGTTTCTATCTAATGCTGTAGAAACCATCATATTCTTCGGCTGTAATAATCGTCGCATCACATCCAGAACAGATGTTTTCCTCACGGATGCACCCTGTATTAGGTGAAATTCATCATCAGATATCAGTTATATTCATCATTTACATAAATGCAGAATAAGAGTATATTAATCAGGTTTAAAAATACATCAACAAATATACTTTTATACATCCTACATTTGTGTTCAATTATATTAAGTTGTTGAATTAATTACCTCTTGATCCGTTGTAAGTGGCGTGTAACCAGTCATCAAGAAATGTAAACGAGGAGTTGGTATAAGTGGTGCAATCAAACCAACCAAATCGTTATTCATATACGAGGGATATCTTAGAGTAGTAGTACTGACAGACATTATTGTCGAGACAAGCTTATTAATTTGTGTGAAGCTAGGGTTCTGAATATGTAATCTATCGGAGGCAATCCTGTTCAAAGCAGTATTGTCCAAAACCACCACACAATCGGCGCATTGAGTCAGCCTTTTTAATGTTAATAACGAATTGTACGGCTGTACAACAACATCGCTGTAACAATAATATAATATATATATATATATATATGTAACATAAAAGATTTTAAATTGAGTAAATATTTACCTAATTTCATCTTGATTTGGAAAAACACTGTATGTCTCGATTAATTTTTTAGGAAATCTATCGGCTAAAGATTCTAACATAAAGGATCCCATGCCAGAACCAGTACCACCTGCTATAGAATGGCACAAAACAAAACCCTAAAAAACTCAAAGAAATCAATAACAGTTTGCTTGCTTTATATGTACAATGTTAAAATTAGTAATAGATGACAAAATATGAGGATAAAATTAATTAAAGACCAATAGAAGTTACCTCCAAGCTATCACTGCCATCAGCTTCTCTATCTAATATATCAAAGATTTCTTCCTGTAATTTTTCACCCTGATGATATCCTGATGCCCAGTTATTACCAGCACCACCGCCATGTTTTGACAAATAAATATTTTCAGGATTGTATAGCTTGCAACAAATAATCAAATATTTTTTATTCTCATATAAAAATTATAGTATAAATGATATGCTGTTACACAATAATGATATATAATACCTTTGAATATGGAGAATTCATGATGGTATGGATTACTCTAGGTTCCAAATCCAGTAAGACAGCTCGTGGTATATAGTGTTCATCATCTGATTGATAAAAAAATACATCCTTTCTATCAGTCCCTTCTGTTGCATAATCTTCTAAAATTCCTTCCGGACTGATACCATGTTCTGCACATAGCCTTTTCCAAAATTCAAATCCAACTAGAAATGGAAATAATGCAGTTTTAACTGAAGTCATGATTAAATATTTTGAGTTTATATATGACTTTGCAATGTCATGTTGAACTCATAGATATGTGATATAAATATATTGAATCATATATGCTTGTGGACTTAACTCCACTAGATGGGTAAAATTTAAAAAATGCAAAAAATAATCAGTCACCAGAGTGACGTTATTCTTATTGTCATTGGCAATGAGCTTGTAAATTACAAAATTTACTAAATTAAAAGAAGAATTATATTCTTGATGAAAAGAAAACGTGCATAACAATTACTTACTTTGATTGCCGCATTGGCCAAGCTGCAGAGTTATCATTTCGCACGGCATGTTTGACGTTTCAAACAAATCGCTTTATGTCGAGAAATTTAATATTTCGCTTTAATTGTGTACGAGGAAACATACGACTAACATTTCAATACACCGGACGAGCGGGACGAGTGGAGAACATGATTTGTGTTTACAATTCAGAGATGTTGCATTATATCGGTAATATCGGGGAGAGGCCACATGAAGAATACCATCTTACGATATGCTGCTCCGCTGGCATATGATAGAATACTATTTACTTAGCTGCTATGTCTAACGGTATAGTAGATTACAGGAGCGTTACTTTACCGATGAGTCTCACATTACAATGACACCAATTTCAATCACTTGTAGCAGCACTGTCAATTAATCGGTTTTGCGGATTTCGCGCATTTGTTCCGCAAGTGTGCATGCCCTGTGCGTTATTTCGTGTACTTTCATGTTTGCGATAAAAGAAAAAAAAAATCCTTAATCGCACGTATCAAAAAATCTCAATGTGATTGCATTACACGTTATTTAATCAAGATTTAATATCCCTGATCTTTCGTGAAATCTGACAAACAGGCATTAACGTTTTGACATTATATTTTTGTTTATACACAGCTACAAAGGTAAATAATGTAAAATAATATTTGTTTATTAGTTTCTATAAACGCATTACCTGTTGTCATTGTCAATAGTTAATCTAGTTATAATCTTGATAATTTTAAATTTTACATTGCAATTAATTTGCTTCATATATTTTGACAAAATGCATGAATTAATTAATGGGATATAAAATTTAAGAATATTTTATATATATGATAATATGTCAATATCATATAACATCATTACATATAAAAACAAATGATATTTCTGTCAGTATCCTTTATTTTTAATATTAATACGAATATTTGTCCCTAATATATATAAATAATATTTCTTCATAATCAAAAAATCTTTCATACACATATCATTGTAATAGATGTCTGGAAGCAAGTGTCGTAATTGCGGGTCCACTAGTATTGATACTGATCCAGCACGTGGAGATGCAGTTTGTACAAACTGTGGTTTTGTATTGGAAGATCAACTTATTGTTAGCGAAACAACTTTTGAGGAATCACCATCAGGTCATATGATGGTTCTTGGTCAGTTTGTTGCTAGTGACAGCACAGGTGGTGCTACTGGCTTTGGTGCAGGTATATATATTTAATTAATATGGTTTTGACAAATATATTCTATTCTTTAAAAGGTACAATACATAATATATTGTTTATCCTCTTAGCTTATCATGTCAATGGAAAAGAATCCAGAGGAATTACTTTACAAAATGCTCGAAAAGGTATAACACATCTTTGTGCACAACTAAGGTATGTAACTTTTTTCCTTTCTTGAGTATATCCATAATCAAAGAGAAATTTTGTTATATAGTAATATTTTTTAAATGTTTGTTGTAGGTTAAATAATCATTGTGTTGAGACAGCTATGGGCTTCTACAAAATGGCTCTGAGTTATCGTTTGACACGTGGTAGAAAGCAAGCTCACAACCAAGCTGCTTGTGTATATATTACTTGTCGTACAGAAAGAACTTCACGTATCCTTTGTATTAGACATCATTAATATCTAATAATTAATGGATATTAATTAGGATTTGTTTAAATAATTTTTTTGTTTGCACACACAATTTTTCATTAAAATAATAGATTATTATTAGATTATTTATTATTTTGTATGTATGTATGTGTGTATGTGTGAATGTGTGTCATATATACAACTCATACAATGATAAAAAACAAGTGTCAGTCATAAATCCTTAACTGCTCATATTCAGATATGCTTATTGACATCAGCGACGTTCTTCAAATCTGTGTTCATGAACTGGGACGGACGTACGTAAAATTTGCAAAAGCTCTTCACATCAATATACCTTCGATAGGTAAGCAACTTGCATGTCACACAGTTGCATGATATACTTAATTCACAGGCATTCTGCTAGAACAATAGAAATACTTTCTTCAAACATACTAAGAATTAATTACATTTTTATTATTTATAATATAATAATACAATTAACTGAATTATAATATAATAATACAATTAACTGAAACTGAATATAAAAATATTATTTGTCAAGGAATAAATTAAGTCTGTTTTATTATTTGAGAAGATAAAAGCTAATAAATGAATGCGATATTTTTATTTTTTAATCAGTAAGACGCAAATTTTCAATTGGTTAGAGAAGCATAGCTTCGAAAATTTATTTTTTTTTTCTACTAGCATTAACCAAGTGTGTATGTGTGTGTGTGTGTATAAAGATATACATACATGTACAGGATGTTCAAAAAAAGGTTTCAAACTCTTACAGGATAGTACTCATACTGAGTAAAAAAGGCTTAGCAAACATAGGTTGAAAAATCAATCCATTTAGAGTTACAAACATTTTTCGATCTTACTAAGTTAACGCAAGTTGCTTATATGCATTAGATACACTTTCAAGGAGCTTTCAGATATAACAGAAAGTTTGAACAGTTTTTATAACAGTATAGAACAATAGTTACTAGAATTACTTATTTGTAAAACCCGATCTAATGAAAGAAAAGAAATGGGAAGTTATATATATATATATATATATGTATTATTTTTGTAATTGAGATATCTCAGAAACTAAGCACTTGAGAACACATATTTACTAAAACTATTTTATTTATATTTTTATGTAGAATCTATCCTGTTTGTGGTTGAAATATACCTTTTATATGATTTGTGTGCAAAGGCATCATTTATATAAGATATTGCTATTAGTATTACATTTTTCTACACGTTCTAATGTCAACTATTTCACGAGATAAACTTTGGTGCCTCCTGATATATATGTGGGGAAAGGAGGTTTTTTATCATATATAATATATATCTTTAATATTAAAATGAGATAGTATACACATTTGCCTTTTTATCTTGCTCAATATAATATATAATATACGTAACGTTTAAAACTCTATTGAGAATTGTAGATTATTATTTTCTTATAAGCAAATATAAACTATAAAATTATATAAAAAGAGTAACTATAGTATTATATTTGGATAAAATGACTTGTAATAAAAACTATTATTTGCATATAAAGACTTAAAAAAGTTATGAAATTTTTAATAGAAAATAATCAAACATTTTTTATAAATTAAAAAACTCTACAGAGTAAGGGAGGGAGGGAGAGAGTAAATTTCTATATTTTTTATACTTCAACATTTTCGACCTGTGTTTAGCATACTAGATTGTCTTATGCTCCTAGAAATAAAATTATATTTTTTATCATAGAGAAATGTAAATATTATTTGAAAAAATAATAGCGCGAAAGAGCAATATCTTGTACTTTTCAGATTTCTCATATATGCGCACCTTATTTGTATACAAAGTATTTCGCAACTATCTCATTGTTTCTTGGATAACATATTTTTCGATGGATTGACCAGAATTGATTTTCCCATCGAAAAAAGTCGACTCTAAATTCGTCTAAAAAACAATTAAAATATAATTATGAGTTATAGTAATAAATTGCTATATATACATATATATATATGTATAGTAATTTATATATAATATGCATATATATGATACCGTTAAAAGAGATATTCCGTATTTTATAAAATTTTACAATTAATCCCGCAATTAAAAAAAAAAAATACAAAAATTTTCCAGCTACATTACTTGGCAGTATAATACTCAGTATAATACACAGTTTAATAATATTCTACAGAATATTAATAATATTCTTCTAGAGAACTAGATATGGAAAATGGAAGAGATATAAATTATAATCTAATAGACTGTAGAGTAGTTAGTAAATTGATATTCACATATAACTTTCTGAGGTTGACGACATTCTAATATATTTCATTTTTTTTTTATCATTTGCGGTATATTTTGACTAACTTGTACTGTTCAGCACAATAAATGTAGCAGTACTGAAATAAATACTGCAAAAATAAAAAAGTCAATTATACAGATACAATTTCTGTAATTGATATTCTCTCAAAAGAATGCTAAGCCTCAGAATGTTAAATTCGCCATATTGATCGCATTTAAAGTAAACAATTCATATCTCCATGATGTGGTTAAATAATCTTATATAACTACATATAGTTATATACTTAATATGAAGCATTTATAGCTTCTTTGTGAATTCTTTTTATATTTTTTACACTAGAAGGCCCAACTCTTTATAAGTATTTTATCATAAAATAAAATATTTTGCAGTTACTCAAATATCATTTTTGTAACTTATGTATTATTAATCATAAAACAACTCTTGTAAATTTTTTACAGACTCGTTTTTGTGCGTAAAAACGAGTAAAAATTACTAGATAAGAAAAATTCTTTATTATGTTGTAATACAGAGAAACTATTTTGTATACTGTCTAGTAATAATTACTTTAAATTGGCCCTTTTAGTGTGTTCATTGCTTTATTTTATTTGTCACAATATGATATTATGCATAATCTTTTTTCTCTTTACATCACATTCTTATTTCAAATATTTACATTTTTGAACAGCCATTTCTCTTTATTTAATATCAGAGAAGAAATTAGATCTGTCACACAAATTAATAAGAGTATGCATCATTAAGTATGCATAGAAAAATATAGATGCACTCTTTCCCAAAAATGTTCACATAATTTCACGAACGAGATTGTTAACAGTGTTATATTAAGGCGTTTCAGAATTTTCCTCGAAATTGCAACTAAAAATTCATTCATACAAATACGATGTCGATGGCAGTCAAAAACCTTGAGATTTATTAACAATTTTAAACTAGTACGAATCAAGCTTTAAGGCTCCTGATTCTTCGCCATGCAATTTGTGAGTAATAAAGTCAGGAGCAAGAAAATACACGCTTAAAATTCTTGCAAAATATGCTTAAATGAAAAGATATATATCATGGATATATAAAAGATTTGTAAAATAATTTCAAATACTGTCTTTTTCTCAACATCTTTTTATAATAAATTACTATAAAATTAGCATAACACGCGATCTATCTTTAAGATATGCAACTTATTATCTTTTCTGATGTCATATTAATTTTTTATGATTAAAATGGGCTCGAATTGTTTCAAGTGAATAGTTGTATAGTTTAATAAATATATTCAATTTAACATATCTTGCAAAAATCTTCAGTGTATTTCCTCGTTTCTGATATCATAATTCAAAATGATCACAGCGAAGGAACAGTGTAGCCTTAAACTTGTCTACTAATTGTTTTTGTAAATTGCATAATACTATACAATAGGGTATATATATATGTAATACTGTATATTTTCACCTCCTACGAAAATATAATTTTGGAACAAGTCGCGTATGATAACACATTGCACATTCTTATTAAAATTTGGTATTGTCCTTTGGATTGAAACACTAACTTCCGGCACTATATGCTTCGATCTGAGAAATACATCCCATAAAATATAAATGTCAACAAATAATTCTGCTTCATGAACGAATCAGTTAATAGGGACATATGGGAGGTGACTTAAAAGCCCTAATATTAAAAACATTAATTCTGCTGAAACGCCGTCGTCTTAAGTTAATAGTACATATCTACAATACAGGATAACTGTAACGCTATGTAACGTAGACTCGATAACACTTGCATCTCCCAAAATATTACACGCAATACTTGCTCCATTTATTCCGTGGTGTCGTTTTTACCGGATGTCGTGAAATCCTCGTTTGGGATGTGAAATTCGAATAACCAGATCGTTAGAGTGCACCTATCGAATACACGCTTTTCCGTCGGAGAATTTGGCAGCAGACTTGATTTGCGTAGCGAGCCACTCAAATATTACTTTTCGTTACGAGCCACGCGATTATTAGACCATAAGCTCCGTCGTGGTCTTCCGTCAGTCGTCGGACGGCGGTCCGTAGAAAATCAATTCGGGAATCTGTCCGCCTTGAACACCGGTGCCGTTGGTGCTCTCGGAACTGCACTGAAACTGAAAGTTCACGCTGCCGACCGTCGCCTCCGACATGCCTTCTTGACCGAAGAAACTCAACTCCCCGCCGTCCAATATCGCACTTGCCGTATACGAACACTCCGGCTCAATCTGTATCGGATTCTCGAAGTAAACGTGGAACGTGTTGCTCGAACCATCGGAAAAGAATTTTGTATTGTTCTCCGCGAGGACATTCCCGAGCCTCTTGAGCTCTATCTTAACGTTGTAATCCGCAGCACCGGACGAGCTTCCGTATAATCCGAAACCCACCACGAATATCCTTTTGTCGACGCTGAACTGGATCGAGTCGCAACGACCCCTGTACCGCCATTGATTCGATCTATATGCGCAGGACTGGAATCTATGGCACACCTGTAAATGAAATCAACTTTTTATTAGCCCAACATTTACATGTGAAGCAATATTTCTCATATTGAGCTAACGGTTGATATTATCTTTATCAAATACAACGGGTACTCGCGGAATTTATTTATCTTCTTCAAAAAAATACATCATCCTCTTCTAGCAACAGTATAGCTAGAATTATTCGCATAATACGCTGCACTCACTTGAGTTTTCAATCCTTGGCGTGGTTTGGTGGGGAAACAGAGTAGTGGTTTGTTGCTGGCTGTGAAGTGTAGAAACACGTCGATTGTCTCTTGATGTGTTAGAATGCCCGTCTGCGCTGCGCTGTTTGCGAATTCCTCCAGATTCATAGCGGGGAGTCTAATTAAATATAAGGCGGATCCTGGAAGAGAAATATACATTGCATATTTTGGAAGGGTGGTACAGTCTGTTACATCAGTCTTATACATAAATCCTGACGCGCGCACAGCAGGGAAGTTTTTATTCCGAGATAAAGAAAAAAACATTAGCATTGACCTCACCTAACAATTGCCTTTGATTGGCGGGGGTTGGCTCAAGGTCTTGCCGGATGCACTCTGCGGAAGCCCATCGTAACGCAGCATCCCATATATGTATCTCTTTGCAGTTTAACGTCTCTCGAGATAAGACTGATTCGAGCGTATGAATGTCAATGTCCACAAAACCATCGGATCTTAGTGCCATTTCTGCCTGTACAATAGTTGCCATTTAATGTCGAAGCTAATCTCATACATCGCTGTTATTAATATTATCGTTCCGTTGACTTTTCATTTTGCTTTATGATTTAAAATTTATCCTAAAACAAAACGCAACTCGTGAATTTCTCCTTAATGAAAATTACGTGTATCTATATATAATTCAGATACAATTCTAGAATGATACACAAAACTGTGTCTTTCATAGACGCAAACGTATGCGAAAATTTATTTAATATCTGTAAAATGAATGGTGATTTTTTATGAATACCATGTAGTAAATTATTACGGAGATAACTGCAATAAAACGCTAAAAGTCTGATTTATGAAAAAGAAAACGATCAAAAATTTGACATAAAAGTGAAAAATAATTCTCGAAATCTATTTATTACATATAACTTTATATTTACGTAATAGGGAATCGTACGTATATTGCTACAAAACCGATTTAGTCGTACATAAAATACATAACAGTTCTCACAGTTCATTGAAAAAACGACCAATTTTATTGAAATTGTCTGACCTTATTTAATTATTACACTTAATACAAAGTTTCATACGAAACTGTGCTTGATATATGATTGATAAAATATAAATAAATAATACATGTACGTGTAAAAAAGTTTGCAATCCGTCTCCTAAATTAAAAGATATACCATTTCAACATTAGAATACACTATATATAATTACATTAGTGTGCGAGTTCTTAATATCGACACTAAAACACATCGCGATTAAAAGGAATATATTAAGAACACGATCGTCAATTAACGACAGTAATAAGCACAATTGGTTAAATAATATTGTAATTAACAACCTTTTCACGGTTTTGTACGTATCTTTATAAATATTGCTTCTCTTAAAAGTCTTTTACCAGGTATTTTATTCGAGAGGAGCTTAAAATATTGGGCATGCCATAAAGTCGTGCACTTTCTCTAAAACCGCGTCTGAACACAAATGTTAAGAAGTTAACATCTCTCATCGTCGGGAGGAAGTGTGCGACTTTCGGGACACCCTACATATGTACGTTTATATATGTATGTATCTATATAATCTATATGTATATCTAAATGCCCCGCAAACGCGATGAACGTTAAATACAGATGTTTCTCAAGTACAAGAGAACGATCTATGGCAAATAACATTGTTGTGCAATGCGAGTTGTCTGGCTATGAGAGAAGAATCGAAACGATGTCCCTTCTCAATGAACACACAATCCGCAGCCACGTGTGTTTGATATTCGATACAATTATACAGGAAAATCCTCGATTTTCCGTCTGTTCTCACTTAGCTGACTATTCGATTGGTATTGGTCGTTATCCTAGAGACATCGCTGCGATTGACTTTACCGCACTCGTATTCGTCCGTCAAGCTGTCCTGATACGTGATGTTCTGCGTAACCTCGACGTCCAATTTATTGTCCGGAAAGTAAGGCTCACTTCGCGTACGGAAAAGCGAGAAAGACAAGCGCTCGTCCGCGAGGTCGTCCGCGCAACAGTCATTCTCCGAAAGACTCAAGCAGTACGGCACTATCGACAGTCCGCTCTTGAATGCCTCACAGCTATCACCGTCGCTCAGTCCCGCGCTTCTACACGCGCGCCGGTACCGCAAACTTTCGAATTTGTCATAGGCGTTTTCACAAGAATGCAAACTCAAAGCGCGATCGATCGAGTCGCTGGAGGGGCTCGAGTCGTCCTCGAGCGTCCCGTCCAAGTTCCCGTCGTTCAAAGTAATGGCTCTTAGCACCCTTTGGGTTTGACTTACTTGTGCGTCGATCACCTCCCAGCAACGTTGCATAAGATTTGGCTCTTCAAACAGACGAGACTGGCTCAGAAGTAAGCACGCGTTCTTCGCAGTCAGGCTCGTCTCCAGGTAATTGACGCACGCTCGCGCCAAGTGTGGAACTATGTACTTCTTCGCGACATATAATGTTGCCAGAACCGTGTCCGCTTCAAGTTGCACTTCATCGCAATACATATACCTTGAAAAGCAAGTATTATGCTCAATAATACAAAGCTACACTCTCACTTTGAGAAGATGCTACTTTTTTCTCTTCTAATAGCAAACATTGAAACAAAGAGGTTCATTTATAGTTGTGATATAAATTTTATTTAGGTTGATATTCCTTCAGTTATTCCAAGTTGACTGTGCTCACCTCAACAGCGCAAGAAATGCAGCTGGTTCAACATCAGGCACTTCTATGTCTCTCTTATTTTCTGGTAATCCTCCGTAGAACATAGCATAAAATACAGAGCTGCCAGTGGCTAAGACGTACTTATGTGCTGGTATGGTTTGTGTATGACCTATGGTATAGATGCAAAATTCAGTACATCTGACAATACATATGATTAATGACTGTAAGATAGTACAAGTACCTGGACTGCCAACAATGAATATAATATCAGCCATAAGATGATTATTGAACATGGCTGCATTCCGTTCTCGAACTGTAGGTTTTGTCGCTTGCCAATTAGGATCCTGGGTGCAATCCCCAGGTGATGGTAGGTTTAACTGGGTTACAGGTGATGTCAGGGAAGACAGAGGCGATGCAGGAGCACTCAGTGGTTGGCTTACAATTCCTTCACGTTGTAGTACAATGGATGAAGAAAGTGGGCTTACTGATGGTGGTGAATCTGATGCATTGCTTGGAGATTCCGCTAAAAAATAAAAAAAATGTCATTGTCAGGCATATCGAGTATACTGAGTATTTTCAAGTTTTAATATGATAAAAATCTACTTGATATTATTCAAAATCTTAGGAAAAATGGCTGTGATGCTAAATAATACAAACATTCTACAAATGTTTTATATTATTCAAAATTATGTTGAATGTCACTATACACACACACACACACACACATAACAGCATGAAATTTAATAAGAATGATTTGTTGAGAGAGAGAGAGAGAGACAGAGAGAGAGAGAGAGAGAGAGAGAGAAAAGCATTTCTCATTACTTTTATTTAATCTAATTAATTCACAGAATTATTTTTCCATCACATCAGATATATGTATGTTATGAATGCACGGTAGAATTGTTTCATTGACAATGCACATCAATATAATTTCTTTTATTCTGAAATTATAATAGAAGAATGAGACGGACAGATAACAGGTTATGTAAGCACGTCTGACTTGAAGGTGATTCCGATATTCACACAGCGAACTGAAATCAACGATGCGATCGTCTGACGCGCCTATTATCACTCAACTGAAGGATCTATTATCCTTAAAGCGAATAATTATTTATCGGTATTGATAATTATTTACGTTTGTCGTGCATTATTTCACAGTATTTGGAACGGCTTGATTCTTCTGTCCCGATAACATAGCGCGCGTGATCTCGCCTGACGTTTGAACTTTCGTCGATCGTTGTATTTCTGTGATCGTTGCGAGTATCCAACGGTAGCGAGGAGCGCTATTTCACCGAATCGAGATTGCGCGTGCATGTGTGTAGAAATATACACAGGCATCGCATCAGTGCGTATCGCGTACGTGTCTCTATCTACATTTGGCCGAAAAAATCCGGGATTCGCAAGTTAAGGCTTATTCACACCATATCGACGACATAGTCAGTCACGATGATTCTTCTCACACATTTGAACGTAATTCCACAGCGGAAAGTGTGCCCCGCTCTCGGCAATATTTCGTTCAACGATAAAAAGAAGCTACCGCCGACGCGTTGCATCACGCTCAATTGTGACTCGGTCACGGTTTGCGCACATTTTTCCTAATGAAATCGCAATGCAGCAAGTTGTCACAATTGAGACATCGCTGACGCGTTTGCGCAATGATTATTCATTCATTCATTCAATATATGGCTCTGAGCAGAGTTATTACACTCCTTCTCCTACGCCAATCACAACGATTTTGGAAGTAAAAGAGAAACAGGGCCAACGCGTACGCAGTCCCCAAGATCTAAAATATGCGTAGTTAAAGGAACCACATCCAATCGCCACGGAGGCGAACAAAAGACTTTTGCGCAATGATCGGTTATGGCAGCAGCTGAAGTGACAATATATGTGACATCTCTTCCGACGTCACAATTGCAATGGAGGATCGAGGGGGAAAACATTATTATATTGTCTCTATCAGGAATATAAGAGTGTATATAAATATAAGAGTATAAATATAATAGTAAGAGGATATATATAATAAGGATTACATCGCGTACGTTATAACACCGATAAATGCATCAACGATGTCTCTCAATTATGACGAGCTAAGGCGCCGCAGCTTCACCAGCAAGAGAAATGCCTATAGGTGCGTTCAGCGGAGAAAAGCGCTCAGTGAGCGATTAGTGACTATTGGTCCTTACTGTTAGATCCTTACATTCAGACTAATAACGTTGACGAATTACTCAACAGTTGCGCAACTGTTGAGTATCGTGAACGCACCCCATAATACACTTCGTGGCCGAGCATGCGCTTGTGTGTACTGACCTTTACTCGCGCTACACTCGTGTATCTCCGCTCGCACTTCGTGACGCACGTGACGCAACGACGAATGCAATCGCGTCATACGACGCGGCTCGCTCGCACGAGGATGCGACATAAACAAATGCGCAAATCAATACAGAATCTTTAGGGCAAGAGCACAGGCTTTTGCATAACACATAATACATAAGAGAATAAACCAATTAGTTTTCTTCATTTCCCTCCTCAGGACAGAAATGAAGAACTCTGATTGGTTGATTCTCTTATGAGTTGTGTATTATGCGTTATGCAGAAGTCTGTGCTCTGGCCCTTACGGTTGGCAAAGCAGTCAGATTAGAATGAATATCCCCGACGAGAGAAATCGTCCGGATGTCTCTAGTCGATGGTCGGACGCGACTAATTCTCGCCTCAGTCGAAGTTTGAGGAAGTTTGTAGACGAGAGACTTCGGTCACGAATTATTTATTATCGTGATGCGTGTGCGTAGGTTAAGGCCATCACACACAAATGAACATAAGCAGTAAAGAAACTGACCAATCACAATCAATTATTCTCCTAAGTTTTAAAATGGTGTCCTTAAATTTCGATTGTGATTAGTCAATTTGCTTACTGCTTACGTCTTACTGCTTAAGTTCGTTTGTGTGTGATGGCCTTCGTGTCTATGCGTCTTTATGCGTCTCTCTCATTCAATTCCTGACTTCAGGAACACAGAGCATATCATCCCAACGTCACTGTTACGTCTGATAAATATCGATATAACACTGTGAATAACAATTCTGCAATGAGTTCTCATCTCGCCGTACCGTTCACCGCTCGGTGAGCATTCAGCGAGCTCGGATCCGATTGGTTTGTGCTTCTCGATCTTCTCGAGATCCGGAAGCACGCGCTAACTGGATTTAAGAGTTCAGTAAGCGCGGCGGGGGGGGGGCAAGATGTTTATTTTATATCGCTGAACTAGAGTGTACGTTTGACGAAATTCAACAGAGACAATATATTTGAGACTTGTTGGAGAAAAGAAGAAAAGAAATCCAATGCAAGTTGGTACAATCACAAAAGTTCAGCGATAGAAGACGAAACCAAGATAGCACAGAATGTTTGAAATCCGTCGCGCGCTCGTCTGGCAGACGGCAACGTCAGCTCCCTGAAACGACATAATTCCGAAATCCGCGATCGAGGTATCGTTCAGTACGACCGACGGCGGTACGATACGATCTTCACTCGTGTAGGTCTTCGACTCGGCGGTGCATTGTCACGCAACTTATTTTTGCACGGACGCGAGTCCGCGTGTTGTCACTCAAAAATACGACGACCACGATTTTGCCTCTCACGGCGAGTGGATAGGCGAAGGCTCGGCCCGCGAAATCACGTTTCCGGAAAATATAGATTTCCGGCTGGTCGGTGCGGGTATCGCGACGGGGATCGGCGACTCCGAGGTCCTTCACCTCCCGCGGAAGCCGCGAGGTCCGAGTATAAATAGCGGATCGCCTGTTTGGCCGCTCGCTCGCTTATGGGACAAAAGAGAGAGACTCTGGCCGGCCGTCTTTGTCTATTTAATCTGTCTTTTTCTCACCGTTCACCCAGGCATTGGTCTGCTTGACCGCGACGTTGTCCTGAAAGCGCTTCATCGGCTTGGTGGAGATCTTCGAGTAGAGATTCGACATTGCCATCGTCGTCGTCGACGCTCGCCCGACACGTTCGCTTTTCCCCGTTTCCCTGTCGTTATTTATCGTCGTCGTTGTCGTCGTCGTCGTCGTCGTTGTCGCGCACGCGGCACACAAAACGGCTACGGCGAGGACCGTGCGTCGTCGGCTATGCAGCCGCCATTTCCCCATACACGGGCGCTGGTTGAGGGGCGCCGCCGACGTTATCGCCGCGTCGGTCGATAGACGTTGACGGTGAGGAGAAAGGCGGCGAGGAGGTGGTGGAAGAGGAAGAAGGAGAGCACACGCGCGGCCGGCCGGAGGAGCGATCGACGCGGTCAGCCAACTGTCAGACGCACATGCTCTCGCGCGCTTTTATTCAAATTGGTGACTTTCTTTCGGGACGACTCACACGAGCCAAGTTCCGAGAACGCTCGATGGCTGCTGCGTACTCGTCCCACACGTTTATTCGCATATATATATAATACTACTATATTGCTGGAGGAGCTCAAACGCTGGCGAAAACATCACAGTGCAGACGTATATCAACCTCTCACTTTCACAATCTGTGTACTTCAACGTAAATGCGCATGCGCGCGTTCGTTGAACTAATATAACCTAACCTAACCAGTTTCGTTAGTTTAATTTATCTAATTTATCAGTTAAATACGTTATATATTGGCTTATATAAAAAGTGATAAAAAAAGGAAATGAAAATAATTCAATCTTACTATTTATGTGGAAGAAAAGCAATAGGCTGAAAGTATTTCTTTACACAGGTAAATTTACTAACAAATAATGGGATTAAGTACACGATCGCTTAGGAAAATAGGAAATGTGACTCAAGTTATTTTTATAAACACCGGCACATACTTCAAAAATTCAATTTTTCTTTTATTTACACATTTTTCTTGTCATAATATTAATCTTGTTAAACGCAGCTTTTTAAATTAGCCTCTACGCATGCCAGTGCATGCGCATAACATTCAAAGTACCTCATCTATCCTATATATAGGCCTGTTCTTTTTCGCTGCACTGATGCAATAAGTCAGAGGTACAGACAAATATATATTTGTTTTACTCTAACTTATTGCACCAGTGCAGCTGTGCAGCGAAAAAGAACTGACCTTATGTCATATTTTCTATCTCACTTTCTCAGTGCGTACCGCTTATAACCGTTGAAACGACGCGGCAACGTCGATAACGCGCATGCGCATGAGTGCGCGGTAATTTGAATAACGCATCGAGCTGAATGGCCGTATTCAGCAGAAAAAGCTGCTTACTAAGCGCTTAGTGATTATGATCTATAATTGGAGTATTGTTTTAGATCTTTAACAAATCCAGAGGAATGAACCAATCAGAAGTGATAATCACTAAGCGCTTAGTAAGCAGCTTTTTTTGCTGAACGCGGCCATTGAGGCTGGGCGGAATGCGCGCGAGACTTCAAATTTACTGACAAAGACAGGTAGGAAACGCGGAAATTCAAAAAAATTTGAAACTTTGTGTGGAAGTAAAATAGTTCATCCGTAATGCAAAGCTATTTTTTGTTCGTGTGGAATTCCAGTCTGAGGGGATGAAACCACTCTTCGGAAACAAAACCATTTTCATTTTTAGCATATATCTTTTAAAGTATGAAGCATATGCAAAAATGATTTAAATGCAAAAATAGTTTATATGAAAGCTGTAGTGTATTTCATACTCTTTGCAACTGTGTATTCAGATTTTGCAAAATTGTAGAAGGGCGGAGGGAGTTTCAAAAATTTTTCAATTTTACAACTTTCATATAAACTATTTTTGCATATGCCTCGTATATTAAAAGATATACACTAAAAATGAAAATGATTTTTTTTTTCAAAGGGTGCTTTCACCCCTTCAGACTGGAATTCTGCACGAACAAAAAATAGTTTTGTATTACGGATGAATTGCTTTACTTCCACAGAAAGTTTCAGAATTTTTTGAATTTCCGCGTTTCCTATCTTCCTTGTGAGACGGGCTGTAAATCGGAGTCGTTTGTAATGTACGTTTCTACTTGTTTCTACTTGTGTGTGTTTCATACAGATCCTTGCTTGTACATCATGAGATTCGCGAACAAGCTCGATTTCGGCGAGAAAACTCACGAGGTATCCATGACAGCTCAGAGGGTGGTGAAGAGAATGAAAAGGGATAGCATTCACAGCGGCCGCAGGCCGTCAGGCCTATGTGGCGCGGGTAAAAAAATTTCATTTCGAATCTTATTTTTTTCCTGTTTTTTTTTGTAAGTATACAGTATAAGGGATGGCTTCAAGGGCACCTTCAATGGCTTTGACCTTGACATATATTGTTAAGGTCATCGCTTTGAATAATGCAAAAGCAGCTGGCGCTCGTTGTTTGTTAAAAAGTTATTAACAAAAGAAGTTCAACAAAATGAACGTAATTTGCATTCATCGTTTGTAATAAACAATGACCGTCAATTTTGGAGTCATTGAAATTGAGTCATTTAAATTCATTGAAGGTCATTTAAATTCATTGAAGGTCATTTAAATTCATTGAAGGTGCATCTCCCATACTGCATAATTACTTTTTTTGTTTTTTATGAAAACTCTCTTGTCACACTCTGTCCTTTTTACGCAGCCCTACTGATAGCTGCGCGACTGCACGAATTCAACAGATCGCCCGCTGACATAATCAAAATTGTCAAAGTTCACGAATCCACTTTACGTAAAAGGTAAAACTAATTTCTGAGAAGTATAATTTTTATAATACATGAGCGTGTATGACGATAATCAAAGCACTTCCTTATATGTTGTAGGTTGATGGAATTTGGTGATACACCCTCCAGTGCTTTGACACTAGATGAGTTTATGACAGTGGATTTGGAGGAGGAGCAGGATCCTCCAGCGTTTAAAACAGCGCGTAAGAAAGATAGAGAACGTCTACAAAAGGTATATGCTTCTTCCTTGAATCACAGTTCACTTCACTTGGTAGTTAATCGATCAAATTGAAGGTACTTTTACACTGTCCTATAGCAACTGAAAAAGACTCATCAACAGTATCTGATTCTTTTTAGCTGGACAATATAGATGCGGAAATAAGCGAATTGCAAGCTGAAATTGACAGACAATTGGAAGATTACAAAATGGGGAAAATGAAAAAACGGAAAGACGGTAAATGCATTCTCGTAGCATATATTGTTTAAACAAATAAACACAGAAGAGAACAATGATAACTGCAAAAAAAATACATATTTAATTAAATGATATGTTAACTAATTAAATACTTGAATACATAATAACAGCAATATCTTATAGTATATTTATTTTTACGTATATTTATTTTTACTCAAGTGTTTGGTGACATGGAAAACGAAGACGCAGATAGATTTATCCGAGAAAGCAATTTGGATATAATCAACGAATATGTCCATGATAATGTGGATGATCCTGATGAGTTCAACGATTCTAAAATGGGAAACAAGGGTTCAGATATTACCGGACTTGGTAAATATATTTGTTGGAAATGATAATATTTCGTTGATTTCTATTCAATATACGAATTTGCAAATTCGTAATCTCTTCGTGTATTCAGGTCCTGATTTGGCGACGATGGGATTGCTTCCCGTTAATGATTCTGTGAATGTAGCCAAAGAAAAATTAAACAATAATGTTGAAGATGTAAGTATATATATTTTATTTTTATAATATTGGTATTAGAGTGTTGTCAGGATGAAAGTAAGTCCGTTCGCGGGCGCTTCGAATTTGCCGAATGATGAATCGGCAAAAAAGGAGCCGGAATCTTCGAAAATTGAATTTTCCTTATTGCTAAACCAGTTAACGAGAATCGTCTAGTTACACGGCCCGTTTAATTTATACACCGCCCGCCGTAAAGAAAGATACGCTCGTCTCCGCACTATTCGCTCTTCTTCATGTCTCGCTAAGTCCTCTCATTTTCCTCTTCTAATTTTCCGAGGTTTCTTCAGTCTTCTCGTTCAACAGACTCGCATGCTCGCCGCTTTCTATTGATTGTCACGCCACGCAATATTGTATTAGGATGCTAAACATCTATTTCTAAGATCGGTCTATATAGAAGAAACGCACGTTTCTCCCATATAAACCATCTCATGTTACGTAAATTTAAATGCAACGACATCTAAACATTCTTCTAACGTTTTTGGCTACCGCTCTTCTTAGCTCGAATTTGAATAATCGGAGAAAATAATATTAACATAAACGAGAAATACTTTTTGTTGCTAGAATTGCGAGGAAATTAGTATAAATGATATAGACGACGAGGAATTGGACAGCTATATCCTTTCGGAAAAGGAATCAAACTATAAATCTGCTCTTTGGAAAAAAGTGAATGCTGAATATCTCGTTAAAGAAAAGGAAAAGGAAGAGAAACGTTTAAAGGAGACAGAGGAAGGTAAACCTGAGAAGAAAAGAAGAAGAACTAAGAAGAATAAAACGCCCGCGAATACCGCTGGTAAGTTCATCTTTTTGTTAATTTTTTTCACTCTTCATTCTTCCTTTATTCTTTTTCGTTTCTTATTATGTAATAATTCGTACAATTATTATCAATTATCATTCACTTTGTCTTTGTCCTTTCTTCTTTCAGGCGAAGCGATTGAAAAGATGTTGCAAGAGAAAAAGATATGTTCTTTAATTAATTACGAAGCGCTGAACATTCTAAACAGTGCTGTAAATTCTTCTAGCAACCAGCAAGAAAACACTCAAGAATTATCTTCTACCGCGACGAATACCACGTTGGGATCGGACGATTCGAGGACTTTTAATAAACCGTAAATATATATATTGTGCGACAGCAGCTAAATCGATTGATAGACATTATAAAAATTATTTTGCACTTTTTAGAATGTCAATCTATTCTTCGTTGAAGCCTGACAATGCAACAGTTTCGTTATCACGAAAATCTTCATCTGTTAAACAAAACACTCGGCAATCCAAGAAAACGAACGAAACACCACAACGGGAAGAAGATGAAGAAACTATGGAGAAGGAAATCACTCCAATGGAGAATTCAATGGATGTATCCACAGTGATGGATACATCTGATATCGGTGAGTAATCTCTTTTATCTATTTCTATGCACAGACAAGTTAAAGAAAATTTCTAGTTTTGTCAAAAAATATTTTTTTGTTCTTTATATACATTATAGTACAGTGTGTTAAGTAAAAGCGTGTACGGCGTTATTCATAAAAAATTTATTCAACAACTTTTTTTTTCACATACAATTTGATATGTTCCAAGGCAATGCGCAATTATGTTAATAACGATTCCAATCACCACCAGCATCGATAATCGCTTGGCATCTTCGAGGCATACTATCCACCAAATTTTCGGTGTATTTGAGGGGAAGTGCCTTCCAAATGCGTTGAATTTCTCAGGAGAGCTGCTTCAAAGTGAAGACACGTTTTCCTCGAAGCTTCTGCTTGATGTAGGCCCAGACATTTTCGATAGGAATAGCATCAGGCGATTGTGAAGGCTAATCAAGTGTGATGATGCCATTTTCCCGTTTCCAGTCAGTACAGAGTCGGCTCCGGTATTTGGGATCATTGTTTTCCTGCAAGATCCATTCTTTGTCTTTTGTGATGAATTGACGTTCGGCAGTCGGTAACAAGGCTTTCTTGTAAATTTGGATTATCTTAGGAACATTGAGGTTGTCGGTAAAGAGGTACAAAACGCCGAAACCCTTCTTTGAAAAGCAGCCCCAAAGATGCACCTTGATTGAATGTTTGACGGTGCGCTGGACGAACTGGTTTGGGGAGGAACACCATGCTCGTGGAATAATTACAAAATCCCAAACAGAAACTTCATCAGAAAAAAACTACATTACTCCAGTCACGATCAATGTTTTTCTGGGCCCAGGCGAGTCGTTTGGCAGCGTGTTTTTCGGACAGCAGTGGTTTCTTTAATACTCCGCCATTTCAAATTATTTGCACACAAATGTTTACGAACAGTAACGTGCGATACGTCCAGTCCTTTTTCCTTCAATTTCGCTTGCCCTTGACGCAAGGACAAGCCAGGATTCCGCGAATGTCACGATCTGTTTTTCATTTCTTTTGGTCACTTTCCCTATTGAACCACGATCTGGAAGGTCGTCGACATTTTTCGACTCTTTAAATCGATTCACCCACTTCTCAACAAACGCGATTTTTTCGATTTTTTAATGTACGTGGCCGCCACTGCATAAGACATTTTTGGCCCTTTTGAGTGCGTGCAAAGAAACACGGCTTCGAAACGTTTCGCGTACACATCACTCATCGCGGTTTCTGTGTTTCTCTGACAAAAGATATACATAGACTGAAATTTTTTCATCAAAGCGCCAAAGGCAGAGGTTCTCTGAACCTGATAAAAAAAATTTAGGTTTGTATAACTTACTGACTACGAGTAATGCCGTACACGCTCTTACTTAACACACTGTATATTGTATATCGTTAGTATATCATTAGATATAGTTAGATAATTAGTATATCAATAGATAGACTATTCGATTTTATTTTTATCTATCGTTATTAATTTTCAACTTACATTACAGTTGACGAAACTGATGATTACCTCGATGAAGATGCGGACGCTACAGAGATGTCCGTTGGACAAATGCTCGGACGTCATGCAACGTCCGAGGGCGAAGACGAGGACGGCTATGGATATGAAGAAGACGAAGACTATTAAATAGTTATACGTTAGTTTAATTATTTATTGGTATTATTACTGTACGTAAACACGCGTTGTATTTAAAATGCGGTCCAACTTTTCTTTTTCTCATAATTGTATGAAAATAAGGTTTTTTCCGCAGTGAAAGGAAAGAAATGAGTTAGTGGATGTCCATATTTTTTTTATTTTTTCATACGTAGTATTACATAAGAAACTGCGAATTCTTACATGAAAGAAAAAGAAAGTTAAGAATATTAACTTATTGATCCAAATTAATATGTTTGTCTTTATGGTAGTTAATTATTATTTTTGTGATATTTATTTTTTCATGATTTGTGGTTTATCGTTGTCATGTTTCGCTATTATGATCACTACAGTTACCACTATCATGCGCTACTTAAACAATTTTTATATCAGTAAATATTTTTTATTTATGTATTACCATTGAGGCCAATGCATTGTATAATTTTTCGAAACTCAAGAAAAGAATAATAATTCACGTATGCATCAACAAAGTTATATTACAATGGAAACAATCGTTGATAATTTATTGTTTTAACATTTATTATTTATCTTAGGCATCCTAGTCGTACGATATTTTATTGTATCCTCGTTCCCCAGCATCTCATCACCAGTATTATTTCTCTGGACAAACGTATTGTTAGAAATAGTATACAATTATATTCGCGCGTATATATCTGTCTTTCAATTTATCATGCAATATCTCTCTGTCACGTGCATTAACTGTGAAAGAACATTCTTATCGTGGTGATGTAAATAGCAATGCGTATTAGTTCCATCTTTATGATAGCAAACGCTTTATTTCCCTGGCGATCGATAGAATGATAGAATGCTAAAAGACTAAAAGCGACGATAAAATCACAGGCCGTGTGTGTGATGTTCAGCCGCGCAGTTACGTGAATGTTCAATGTGACGAACGCGACTGTCGGTCTCGGTAATATAATATTGAAGTAAGTATTGCTGTTAACTATGTTGTTAGATACACAAATTAATTGACATTTTCATGAATTTCTAGATCATCGGAAAAATACAACACGATGGGTTTGAAGAGGAAGCAGCTTCTACCTTCTACGGGGCAATCTCTTGAGAAGATTTCACGTCTTTTTGGAATCAATCTGTCAAGTTACTTGGGCAGATCATACAGTTTTACCCTTCTAGTGCTGTTTGTTTTTCTGAACCATGTGACTTGGCGTGAAGTTTGCACCGATTATTGTGCGGAGCATCTTATCAGGAAGTTCATGATGATTTTGCAGTATATGCTGTATGTCCTCTTGGTGTTGACAATGGTGGTCACATCTCTATTCCGTCCAAGGCAATTCGCTTTTCCCCGCCAGGAGATGCTTATTATAGACTCTATACTCGAGTAAGCTTCTCATTTATTCGGGTAGTTAGCCTTTGTATATCTGCATGTTGGAAGAAAAATACCCAGCGTTCGTTTCTTCTTTTTGTTATCGAAATATTAGACTTATTCAAAATGACATGTATTGTGTGATTATATCTTATTAATTAATATTTTAGTAAATTAAAGAATGAATTTTGTGGGCCCTCTAGGCTTTAAAATTTTTAACTGTTCATGTAAATTTTAAAACTTCCTTGAATAAGGACACTGAGAACTGAGGGAATGAATGCTAAAGTCTTATTCTTTTTGAAGAATATTTATGTATATTGATATCGATAATATTAATTACCTTTATTTTTACCTTGATCCTGTAATAAGCAACTTTTTGCATATATTGAATTTGTTGCTTGGCGTTTCAGATCGTACGGCGCGCAGTTCTCAGACAAGGATATCTTTATCGCGAAGTACTTGCAGGATGCTGTGATAATAATAATGTCGTTACTTGTAACGATGAGGTTTTCTTACAACATGATCACGTATAATTCAATCGCATTAATATGGTTTTTTATTCATAGCTGGTATACTATAGTCTATTTGTTAATTATGGACGGGTTGTTCTCTCACTACGTGAATGACATATACCTGAGGTTTTACGAGTTGAACAAAATTGCGATACAACATTCGAAAGAAAAATTGTCGGTTTTTTACATCGACTTTAAAGCAACAGAGGCGCACAACAAACACAACGGCCTTGTGATTAGTAAGATTCGTTCGATTCAGCATCTTCATCACTCCTTGTCCGTTTTAGCAACGAAGGTATTTATACATTAATCGATTTTATGTATCATCCAGGATAGCATAAATAAAAAAAAAAGTTTTTTTTTTAAACATCTAAAAGAATAAGGCATCTTTAAGACATTTTTAAAAAGTTTCTGTTAACTAGAATCGATTATATCGTAGCTAGAGTAAATTAGAATTTAACAGCATAATTCTCAAATTATCTTTCATTAAAAATTCATTAAATTTTGCTATTAAAAGTATTTTCAATTCTTCCCGTTCAACAGGTAAATGCAAATTTCAGTTTGCAGCTTCTGATAGCTTCTGCCATTTCCTTAAACGCAATAATTCTTTACCTGCACGATGTGTATTATAACATGAAAACGGAGAGTGGTAAGAGCCACATGATTACCTTCGAAATAATCTTCGTAATTTTCCATGCTCTTCGATCTCTGTACATTAGCTACATTTGTCAGCGATCGAGAAACGAGGTTTGAATATTAGATAAATGTGTATGTGTATGTTAGAATATATATATATATATATATATATACTCAGACAGCATCGGACATCCAGTGGATGTACCTTTCATGTCCAATTTATGTCCGTATGTCCGATTTACGTCCGTGCACATAAATTGGACGTAACAAGGATGTCCTTATTGAACATCGGACCTATAGGACGTCCGATGTACGTCCATCGAACATCCTATGTCCCAAGTTGTGACAAACGTACGTCCTATGGACGTCTTTAGTAAAAAAAATGGACATATAACGGACGTCCAATGGACATCCGTATGCTGTCTGGGTATATAATAAAATTTCGTCTCATTGTATATTTACTGAAACTTCGTCTCATTGTATATTTAGTCTAGGCGAATGGCAAAGATTTTGCATGATGCTTTCCTGGAACATAAGTCTTTGCGGTCCGAGGTAAGAAAACATATTTGTATATTGAAATTTTAACCAGAAGAAATATTTAAAATAATTGTTATTCTATGTGCATTCTGTTATTTAGGTGGTATACTTTTCCCTTCAGATGGTTCATGAAAATTTAGTGTTCACCGCTTGTGGGTTATATGAAATAAATATTTCTCTTATGTGTTCCGTAAGCAAAACCCTGCTTTTCTTCGATATTATAATGATACGTGATGCCTAATATATTCTAATACATTTTATAGATTGCTGGAGCAGTAATAACGTATCTCGTCATGGTTATACAATTAGACGCTTCTGCGAAATTTACCGTCGCAAACACCACGCGGAGTTACGCCGAGAATAATTCTACAAGTATTGATATTACTGAATAATTTCGATAGGGTTAGTCTTATGATTTATCATATCTAATTGTGAGAATCATGGCGCACGATCAATAAAATTTTCTAATTTTTAGTGGACAATTCCGTGATATGATTTGTGTCTCCGCCGATCATACAATATGATCGATATGGCAATTTCCTGTAATCTGGTGTACCTTCTGGAGGAAATAAAATTTGCAAGTCGTGTTTTTTTATATTGACGAATTATTGTCAATAACTAATATCTGTAATTCTCGTATTGTGATTTCGCTAAAAGTTGAGAAAACTAAAGATCAATACAATGTTGAAATGAATGAATTAATAGAATGCAGACTTTATTTCTTCGCAATATATTATTATATCTAACGCATAGTAATTTTGTAAACAATTATATTATTATTATAGATGCAGATAACAGGATATTTATTTTTTATCGATCAATGAGATCTCGCATTTTTGAATATTCGTATCCCTCAACAGATGGCGCTGCATATTGCGCACTAATTTCCTCTTCCAATTTTCTGTAGTTTCGACGAAGAGTGCGACAGCTGCTTTGTAACTCTGCTCTCCGTTACAATTTCTATTGTGTTTCTACCATGCAAAGGGTAAACATTCGCGTGAAACGTACGAATTGCCATGCGATGCCGAATTTATGCTCGAGAAGCTTCGAATAAACGGGGCTGTAAGTCCAACTGTATTTTCATACTTCTGAGTATATTTACAATATTCCTCTCGCATTTGGATCGCCTACCGAGAGCAACATTTCGTTCGTGCATACTTCGCATAAATTTCATTTATGAATAATTCGTTTAGAGAGACCGTTTGTGAGAGAAATTATTCTTTGTATTGTGGCTTTTTTTACTAAAAATTCAGAAAACTAAAGATCAATATATCGTTGAGATGTCCTGTATCCTTATTTGAATATAAAAACGTAATTAAAATGGTAAGAAATCAGAGTGTACACGATAATACAATTATGTAAAGTCATTTCAAGCAGTTAAATCATTCTCAATTTGCTTAATTTTTTGTCCGATAGGTTATTTGAAGTCACGATTAGTTTAGTTGATATATGCAGATATTTGTAAAATAGCTATGTCTTATATTTTTATTTTCAGAAAATATTTACTTTGTGCCACAATAAGGAGAAGGAAGAATAAATGAAATAACATGGATCTGTTACCTAATATTCAAAAAAAGGGCTATAGGGTCCTAGACTTGGTGCGGCAAAGGGAAATACATGTAAGTCATAAAAAAATATATCTAAATATGCATTTATCATATTGCAATTGTACATAGAAATATACGTAATATTTAATTTATTTAGGATATAGTACCATATACAATTCAACAAAAATTGCAAGTCACTGGTAATCTAATATCACGTTTGGGTTTAGAAAAGGAATTGAATGGTCATACAGGATGCGTTAATTGTTTAGAATGGAATGAGAGTGGACAGTAAATATTGTTTGTACTTTCATATATTATTAATTTGTAACACAATAGTTTAAAATATCTTATTTCATTCAGAATCCTTGCATCAGCATCAGATGACAAGGACATTATATTATGGGACCCTTTTCGTTATGAAAAAAAATTAGTACTTCATACAGGCCATCATGGAAATATATTTTCTGTCAAGGTAAATCTATTAATTATTATCAATTTAATTGACCTGAAATACAATAGTTGATTTTACAGAAAGACTGATTTAAACTAATGACATTATATTAGCTAAGTAAGAAGAATCAGTTTCTGAATCTGCACTGAGTTATTATTGTGCTAAAGGACTTTTTCAGAATTAATAGTACATCCAGAATTAATATTAATATTGAATTAATACTAAAAATTAATGATACATGCGAGATTAAAAGTAGCATAGCTTCTTAGAACTTCTTAGGTATCTTGTAAGATCGCGTGTGCTATTTACTTTGATACCATTCGTATTTGCTTTTAGTTTATGCCAAAATCAAATGACCGTGTACTGGTGTCAGGTGCAGGAGACTGCAGGATTCGAGTGTACGACCTTGCGTTCTCGTATACTGAACCAATATTCACATGCAAATGCCACAGAGCACGCGTTAAGCGTATCGCCACTGCGCCCAGTATACCCTTCTTGTTTTGGAGTGCGGGCGAGGACGGTCTCTTTCTGCAATACGACATGCGTACACCGCATGTTTGCAGGAGCGAGGACCGTAATGTACTCGTGAACCTGATATATCATGCAGGTAACAATGTGGAGGGCAAGTGCATTTCTGTGAACTCGAAGAAGCCTGAGCTGATAGCGGTTGGTGCTAATGATGCTTACATTCGGATGTATGACCGGAGAATGATAAAGTTGTCACAGGTAATTCCACTCATTGAGTCTCGAAACCACGATTTTTTCTACTATTGTAATATGCTAATTATTTAAAATGTAGATTCCACCGTGTCCTACACACGTCTTAAATACGGAATGGGTAAATTTCACCAATTATCGGGCAGGCAAGGGCGATCCAGATGACAATATCCCATTGGGTAGCGTACAGTATTTTATCGCAGGTTCGTTCGTATAATCAGAAATAACGTAGGCGACTCCTTTATCCCTTATTCTCCTTCTTTGCTGACTGTTGCGCAGTTACTTTGATGAATATTATCATCATCCAATATTCAACAGGTCATCTGCGCTCTCGCGACAGTAACAGAAGCATCACGACGACTTATTTGACGTTCAGTGACGACGGAAATGAGTTACTCGTGAACATGGGCGGTGAACAGATTTACTTGTTCGATATTAATAATCCGAAACATTCGAAGGCATATCTTAATTGTTCGCCAAAGAAATATACAGGTATTTGTCATTGAGTTTGTCCGTTGGAAAATTATTATACGACTAACATTTTTGTTTTTGTTTTGTTTTACGATCAATCGAACGGGATATAGAACTTGGAAGCTCTTGTGTGGAACAGAGTGACATGGAAAATATGGAAGACTTCACGGAAAAAAACGTGAAAGTATTGCCGCCGCATGTTGAAGAATTGAAACGTGAAGTAAGTATAGTTGTACAAAAGAATTACGCGTCTCTCTTACATCTATTATTTTATAATCGACATATTTTTTATCATTAATAGGCGAATGAGGGTTTTGAGCAGCAAAAGTTCTCGCTAGCAATTAATTTGTATAATAAAGCAATTTGTCGTTGCCCAACGGCAGCAGTTTTATTCGCTAATAGAGCAGCTGCTTACATGAAACGTGCTTGGTAATTACTTACGTTAATAATAATGTTAAAGATATAAATAATTGTATTATATATACATACAATTGTGGTACGGTGTGGGTAGAGTGTGTATGTACATATATGTGATTTCTAGGGATGGTGATATTTACGCAGCTTTACGGGATTGTAAATTAACATTACTTCTTGATCCGGAACATATTAAGGCGCACTTTAGGTAATACCAATAAACATTAGCTAATAACAGTAATAATGAGCTTGAGGCAACGAATTAAAATCCAAACATGTACATTGTTATTTCTCTCTGCTCTACGACTGAAATTTTCGTATTTACATTGATAAGACTTTCCTCAAAGTTACTAAATTGTCTTACTGTTATCTTATTAATTGGTATTTTCTCATAGATTGGCGCGCTGCCTGTTTGATTTGAATCGAGCATTAGAAGCCGACAAGATACTCAAGAATTTTCAACAAAAGTTCCCAGAATATGTATCTAATTCATCATGTAAAGCATTAAGGATGGATATAAAGGAAGCTATTGATAACGGTAATTATTATTATCTCAGTATTTTCTCATTAAAATAAGTTTCTAAAATTTGTATGCATATACAGATTCACTTGTACATAATTTGATCAGCTCAAATAACTTTTAAATTACATAATTTATGAAAGAGTCTATAAAAGTTGTGTGATTTCAAGTGTACACATTGTGTACATAGCAAATGTGCTTTCTTCAAGCAGAGGAGTCTCGAAGGTGAATTTCGATTTTTTACATGTAATCATGTTTTTCCTTAGCATAAATCGATTCCTCATTTTATACTGTGTATAAGACGCATAGATTATTGGGAAGTTAATATTTTACGAGATTTTTAATATCATATATTAAAAAGAGTATCAGGATAAAATGTAAAATATCTCATGAAGTACTCACTATTTAATGTTCTTTAATGATCTTTAATAATCTTTGCACAGATTAACTTGAAGAATCAATTTATGTCAAACAAATTGTATGATTACATAAAAAAAAGAGAAAACGAAGTTGACCTCCAAGTCTCCGAAACTTCTTTCATATACAACACTTTCTAAAATTCATATTTCAAAATTATTCGAGACGATCAAATCAGGTGAATCACCCATATTTTTTCACCCTGGAGCTCGATTCCTGACGGTGTGCGAGTAAGATGCATATGCGAAAATGTACAGTTTACGTTACATATAATATAGATTTTCGTATGCGCATCTCATTCGCACGCCGTCAAGAATCAAGCCCCTGTACGCGATTATTAATATTCATAAGATCCTTAATTCTAATATTGTTATCTATCAGGGAGAGACTATTCTCAGTCCAACCATCTGCAGTTCCCGATATCGGAATACGAACAAGAATGGAGGCGCAATTCAATTGACTACAAGATGAGATTTTGTGGCCATTGTAATACTACGACCGATATAAAGGAGGCAAATTTCTTCGGAAAGTAAATAAATTTAAATAATAACATTACTGAAATAACTTCTAATACAACAGCCCGTTTTAATGTCGATTTTTCTTTCCAGCAACGGTCAATATATAGTAGCCGGGTCAGATGACGGCTCTTTCTTTATTTGGGATCGTAGTACTACCAACATCGTACGTGTGCTGCGAGGAGATGATAGAATTGTCAATTGTCTGCAACCACATCCATCCACATGCCTGTTAGCTACTAGTGGTATTGATCCAGTGATTAGATTATGGAGTCCGTTACCAGAGGTATATCATACATTATAATCCTTTAACATTTTATTGGAATTAAATAGAGACTGTAGTGTCTCTCCCCTCTCTTCTTCTCTTGATAATATAGCGAGCGGAATTGAAGATGACGTATCTTACATCTTAAATTTTTCTTTGTATAGGATGGCAGAATAAATGAAAGGGAAATTCGGAATCTAGATGATGCAGCGTCGGCCAACCAAATACGCATGAACAGTGATCCATTTGAAATAATGTTAATGAATATGGGATACAGATTGCCTGCTCACCAAGGAGAATTCAGCGATGAGGACGGTGAGGATCAACGCGACGTGTCATTCACGCAGGCTTTAAATTGTAGGCCAAGCTAAGTCTCGCAAGGAACACACAAGAGAGCACACACCAAGAGCAATTACACAACTAAAAAGGTTTATCGACACCTGTGTGAATGTATGCGCGCGCGTGTGTGGTTATAATTATATACTATATTATTTCCATTTCTAATTATTTATTTTTTTCACAAGTATGTCAAGCAACACTTTTCTTGTATAATCTATTGCGACGGTGTTTTTATAAAACTGAAGGGAAAAATAGAATTTTATTTGTCAATTAATATTGTGCTTTGTTAAGAGACTTTGCTAAAAGACATGAAGTAACGTGAGCAGAATTGTGTTTCGGATACATGTAGCATGATACAGTTAATAATATATCATGTTATGATATCTCTTTGTACAAAATGGGTTTGCTTTTATCCCCTTGTAAAGCTAACCTTTAATAACAGGAAAGAGTTGTCTCGTAATTAGCTAAGCATTAGAATGAATGAGAAAGAGAGTGGCAGAACTTGGCAGAAAAGAAAGATGTCTAAGCTAGGAAATTAATTAACAGACGACGGTACTAGTTCCCATAGGCTCTGTAACGTACTACCTTCTCTTGGCTCTTCTGCCGCGAGTCCTAGATGAATTGAGAAATTAGGCTTTCTCTGACCCGTCTCTCCCTCGGAAAAATAATAACCGAAGACATTCGATATCTCAGCTTGATTGTCCTGTATCTCAGTAAAATGTTCCATGCTAACTTCCTCCTGTAACGGCGCCTGTAATGGTAATGGGTTTTGAGTGCGTTGTGTGCGACAATATGTTGCTACTGGAGAAAATTTACCAACACGATACTCAATAGATTGCGAGAGAGATTCTCATAGATAGGGGAGAGCGTTAGTTATCGAGGCAGTTTTAAATCGGACTTAGGATTTAATCAAGTTGTGGTCCAAGTGAGAAGTATAACGAAAATATACTTTTATTCATCAAAATTGCGAATATGGAGTATCGATATACAATCTAGTTTTCAATATATAATTTTACGATTGTATATTGTACGTAAGATAAATATATGATTAAATTACAATCTTTGTGTATATAATCTTGTATTTTATACATATACAAGGTGAGGCACTTAAAACAGGCCGTCTGAGTAACTTTGAAAATATGCAAAGTAGAAAAAAATGTTAAATACAGAAGTTGTAGGATTTTAAATAACGCATCACTATATATAGCAATATTATGATTTCGAACAATGTCATCAAAGTCACCTTGAATTTTTTAAATGAGAACCTCTTTTTTTATCATATCATCTTTTTCTACCAATTAATTTGAGCAACTTTTGTCTGAAATATTTTTTTACTTGCCTAATTTTTTGGGATATTTAAGGAAAATTTTAACTGATAACTTTTTCAATATTTGGCTTACGATATCTCAATAATTACTTGTCGGAAGAAAAAGTGGTACTCGACTTTTTTATTCTAATTGAACTCAGGAATACGCTGTTGCATTAATAGTGTCCTAACTTTTATTACTCGATAATCCTTGGGAATTTCAAATCAAGTTGAAATTAATTATTCAAATTAATTAGTTTTTTAAATTAATTGGTAAAAAATATCATTAAAAAAATGGAGGTTTTCCATTTAAAAAATTCAAGGTGACTTTGTCGTAACCTTGATAACGCTGTCCAAGGTCATATTAATATCGCTATGTGACGTGTCAGTTAAAACCCTACAAATTTTGTCTAACATTTTTTTTCCATCTTGCATATTTTCAAAGTTATTCAGGCGACCTCTATTTCAGGTGCCTCATCTCGTGTGTGTGTGTGTATAATTTTTTTGTTTCCACTTAACGATATGGCTAAATGTGGTCTGATTTTACGCTCTCTTTATTGAGTAAAATACGTACATGCGATAGTATGGACCTTGGACCGCAATGAAGCCAATGCAACTGTGATAAAGTATACATTAATATATGCGTTATAAACTACCTGATGCTCGAACGTGTACTCCACACCGAAAATCGGAAACTTATCGAATTCCGAACGGAGCACCGAGATCTCTTTGTGAGTGATGTGAAGCTGCTGCAAGGGATTAATGCGAAAACCTAGGACGTATCCTCCGCTGGCCTCCGTACTTAAGATTACCAAAGTCGGCCCGAATTTCGATGTTCTAATAGTGATCTGCGGGAAACAGAACGGTTTCTCTCCGTTGCGTGTCTCGACGGTTTCTACTCGACAATTTCTAAAGATACTGAATAGTGTGTGTATGTGTGCGTGTGTGAGAGAGAAAGAGAGAGAGAGAGAGAGAGAGAGAGAGAGAGAGAGAAAACAGCATGTCCTGTAATTATCCAACGACTCTGTCCGTTAAATGCATATTCGTAATTCCGACACTCACGTTTCCAATTGTAAGATAAGGTATCGACACATTAAACTGATGGTTCACATCCGCATACCACACCAAACGTATATTTGTTATGATAAAAGTCCCGATGTTCCCCTGAAATACAACCATTCATCCTGTCAACAATCGCGCTCGCGCGCCTAATAATTCAATTAATATCAATACGGTTGATCGAGATCGCAATTTGGATCTGTAAAAACCTGTTCGATGGACAGATTCCAAACATCCTGCACAGAAGATTGCACCTTCTCCTGCGGCAGCAGGACCAGTCGATTTTCCTGTATAATGCCGCTTCGCAGTTTGATCTCTCGGTAGATCTTCGACGACACGTAAGCTCTACAAGAGACGTCTCTTAGAAGCGATTACTGACTACGCTACACGACGACGGCGATCTCGCTGATTGAGGGGGGGAATGCGGAGCAGGCCGCTTTCAAGGCGAATTTTTTTAACAGAAACGGTAGGATCAATGGACTTGAAATTTTCACAGTGCACTCATTAATGTTCAAAGCATAAAATAAATGTGTTACTATCTATATGGAAAGTGCACGTAAAACTTTAAACGCGTTTATCTCGAAACACAATTTTCTTAAACTGTCGACACGATTACGCAAAAACTACTACTGAACGACTGAACGAATAACTTGAAATTTTTACACAATATGCAGTAGACATGTAGTTTTCGCCCCTACCTCGGACACAGTTATATTTTATTTTATTCATTTTTTTAAACGTAGGTGTACAGAAAGGTTTAAAAGAAAGGTAAGTTGGTGTAATTTGATTAACACGTATGTTCATCAAACAACATTCATCTGATCACAAAGAAAAATTAATATGTTCATATCTAATTCTATCATATCTATCAGTTCATATCTGATATCTAATTTTATTTATTTAACTTTAGGTTTTGTGCTACATTCGAAAAAGAAGAATTTATAATTGCCAGCTGTTTGTACTCCAAATTCAAATTGAGTTGGTTAGCCGGAGATAAGCGAAAACTTGCACAAACATATTTAGGAGATTTATTAGGAATTCCTTTAGCTGAAAATTCTTTGATGTTTGAGCACGATGATAACGATGACTTTTTTAATGTCAAACAGCAAACATCAAATGAGGAATCTACTTGTGATGAATGGCAAACATTTTTAAAGTCAACAGGCATTAATGTCCAAATATTAAATTTATATCCACTAATTAAGAAACTTTTCATTAAATATAACACTTAATAACATAAAATAATAAAAATATTTAAATATATATATATATATATATTTCTAATCATCTTATGTCCGATTTATATCTTGTCTTAGCACCTTTCTTGTGATCCCGGATTTACAATAAGAAAAAGTAACGAAAAGTAACGAAGTAAAATATCGTCACTTTTAAGTAACGGTAACGCGTTATTTTTTAAGACCAGTAACGAGTAATGGTAACGAGTTACTTTTTACCGAAAGTAACGGTAACGATAATGAATTACTTTTAAAAAATAACTCTTAACCCTGCCGAATATTTAAAAAATCTTTCTCATTTTTTGCTTTCAGAGTAGTGTGAGAGGCCCGGAATTATGTCGACAGCAAACATAGAGCTTGCAAACGGATGATTGCATTTTTATCTATATTATAATTACAAATTGGTTCGGTTCTGGTGATGCAATAAAATTTATTTTACACTTTGAACATTAACGAATACACTGCGAAAATTTCAAGTCGATTGATCTTACCGTTTCTGTTGAAAAAAATCGTAAAAATAGCCTTGAAAGTGGCCTGCTCCGCATGTAATTTCCCCCTTTAACAGCGAGAGCATCATCACCTGTAAACGCCTACGACCGAGGTGTAGTGCCTCGTGCTTTTCGTATCGTGATTCGTAAACATGAATTCGTATCGGCAGTTTCGGTAGGAAGTTAACACGTGAAGAGCTTGTATGTACCCGCCGTGGACCTAAAGGAAAACGAGAAGAAGAGAAAACGACGTCACCACCGTGACGGTGTCGACGGACAAAGATAGCGAAGGACGATCCTTACCATGTGGAGGATCCTGGAGTTCACGGTGACGAAGGTGTTGTAGCCTATACCTGCAAAATAACCACGCACGTTTCACGCTTCTTCGCGAGCGGCTAAGCGACGATGACCTCGCGGCGACGTTTTGTGTTTCGAGATTCTAGAGATTACGCTACGCGTGATAGCCCACATAGCACGTAATATTACAGAAATATCATAGTTAGATTGCAATATATCATTAATATTACATATTACAGTACAATATTACTGATATATTACGTTTATATGTAACATTAAAAGATTACTGTAATATTGTATTGCAATATATCCCATCTTAAGTAGCAAGATGATGTTAAGTGACGTTTTTGTTATGTCTTATGGGCATTAGAAACGTCATTGAAACGTCATTTAATGTCATTTGTTACTTTAAACGTTATATATCGCATTGGAGTATAAATAAAATATTTCGGGGATAATACAGGGCATCCCATTTTAAATGAGTCAGGCAAAAATCTCGAAAAATATGAAACATATTAAGAAACGTTCCAGACAAAAAAGAATAGAATAAAATAATTTAACACTATTTTTTCTTTCAACAAATAGTTAACGAGGTATCGTAAGTTAAATATTGAAAAAGTTACTAAGTTTTCCTTAAATATTTCAAAAAATATTAGGCAAATAAAAAAATGTTTCAGATAAAAGTTGTTCAAATTAATTGATAGAAAAAGAAGATGTAATAAAGAAATGGGATTTTCATTTAAGAAAAGTAATCAGTGAAATAATCAGTGAATATCTCGAAAGTAACATCATCTGTAAACAAAATTATATAATTATTCTATGTCCCACTTGAAACTATACAACTTTTGTCTAAAACATTTTCTCTAAAATGTTTAGTTTTCGAGATATAGCAGTTGTAAGATTTTAGAATAAAGGCAGAAAAATCTGAATTAAAAACTGTGAATACATCACAGAAAACTGAATTGCTTACATCATCAAGAGGTAAAAATGATTAACAAACATAATATTTCAACGATAACATTTAAAATCTAATATTAGATTAACTAATATAAAATTAACTCTTATGAAAGAAACATTCAAATATTGAGTGTTTATATTCAATTATTCAAATTTACTCTCAAATATACTCAAATTTGAACGTTTCTTTCCGTAAGAGTATTCTATAACTTTATAGTATTACAATAATATTATTGTGATATATCACTGTGACAATATTACTATGATATATTATCACAATATTACTGTAGTATATCACCATAATATTACTGTGATATCGCTGTAATAATGTAATAATATTTCTACCATATTATGTTGTAATATTACAATGGAAACTTAATATTATTGTGATATTGCTATAATATTATGTACTACGTGAGACAATGCCACGGAGGTCATACTTAGATTGATCCGCGGCAAGGACGAGGAATGCCATATGATTCTCAGGTTCGTGATGATTAATCTTCCCAGGTCGCCGGCGTTGCCTTTCATGTCTTCTATCATGTCGAGTTTGTCAACGGTAAGCTCGCCGACTCGCAGCTGCATGTTGCTGCACGCAAAATAACGTTTTAGACAATAAAAAAATAACTTTCGAGTGTAACACGTCCGTGGCGTCTCGTGTGCGTAATTTACGTTTATTTTCTTTTTCTTTTTTTCAGACATGGAACATCGGAATATCTTCTTCTCGCGAGAACTTAGAGCTTTACAAAATTTCGCGATGTCCAAACTGCTATATATATCGCATTCGAAGAATAGATCACAAGACACATACACACGCATGGCGTCTGTAATGTGTAATTTACTTTAGCTTCTTCTTCTAACTTTCACCGTTAAGCTGCGCTTAATCGCGCGTCCGGCGAGCGCGAAGATATGGCGCGGATGAGAAACGCGCGTGAGCGAAACGTTATTAACCCTTTGTTGCACGTTTTTTTTTATTATTTTATGAAACTTGTTACTCAGGGGTTTTTAGGATCGCCGAATATAAATCCGCTGTGAAAAATACGAAATTCAAAATGGCGGGCCCAATATGGGCGGACGAAATTTGCAAAATCAGTCGAATTCGCTTGAAATTTGTTATTTAAGGGTTTTCGAGGTTGTTAATTACAAACTCGTTATCGAGAATTCGAAATGCCAGAGCTATGACGAATATATTCAGCAAGGTTCGGTTGACACCGGTCAGGTTGCCCGGTTCTCAAGCGCAGTCAGCCTGTCTCATTTCTATAATTATTCTTTCTATAATAATAAATTTCTATAATTCTATAATAATTATGTTCGTCATATTGAATTTTGTATTTTTCATACCGGATTCGTATTCGGCGACTTCGAAAACCCTCGAGTAACAAGTTTCAAGCGAGTTCAACTGATCTTCCGCAAATCAGCCCGCTGTATTGGGTTCGCCATTTTGAATTTTGTATCTTTCACATCAGATTTGTATTCAGCGACCCCAAAAATCCTCAGATAATGATTTCGAAGTATACGTTATTACTTAAAATTTCGTGTAAACGAATTTACTCTCCAAAAACGACAGTTTTATATATATATATTCAATATACGCTTATCAATAACAAATTACTCAATTGAAATGACTCTAAAAGTTGATATATTAGTTGATATATTAGTTAGAGGAACATCTTAGTAGTCCAGCAATGGTAGTCCGGATATGCTAAAGAAATATGTGAGAAATGTAAATTATTGGAGAAACAGGCTTAGATGATAGGTGGCACTCCGGGAGGATCACTACGCAAACGGTTAAACCGAGTGAAGTCGAGTACAGCTCGGATGAGCGATTGAAACGATGGAATTATAATTACGAGTGAGATATGTCAAATCTGACTTCGTTGTCCTGCCACATTTTGGCCGTCATCTTGAACGACACCGCGGCACAGTGTGAGCCGCTTCGGCTCGCTTCGTCCGGGCTGGAAATCGATATCGTCATACCTACGAAGGGCACAACACTCGACATGCTGCCCGACGCGGCACGTACATTTGAATTCAGCTTGCATCATTCACGAGGCTCGACGTCAATCTCAACCGCGCGCATCGATCTCGACTGGTCGATCACGACCTGGAATCACGACCGAGGAGAAACCGATGACGATGCATGTTCGCGACGACACGACATCAAGATGTCTTAAAAGCATACTCGTATATATTTCTCTCTTGGCCAGGTTGCCGTTACAGTTACAGCAATGAAAACTCAAGGCGGCTAGTGTCGCTACTACTCTTCCGGCCAAGGCTTGCCTATGCCCTGTGAGGCGCCCATTCTGGATGGATCCTGGCTTGGGTAGTGTATGGGAGTCGTTCCTGGGGGGAAGATAGGCGTCGCGGCAGCGGCGGCTGCCGCCGCCATTTGCGGCGGGAACATGAACTGCGGAGCAACCGGTGGTGGTGGGATCATCATCGGCGGCGGCATCATACCGGTGGTGGTCTGCAGGTTGAAGAAATTGTTGGCCACGCCCTCCGGCGGCGGTGGTAGCGCACCTGGCAATCCTGGCACAGGCTCCAGGATCTCCCGCGTCGCCTCCGCGGCAGACACGGTCTGCCTGCCTTGGGAGCGGCCCCACTTGATGGTGAGCCGTCTGCCGCCCAGTATCAACTTGTTGAACGTCCTCTCGGCCGCTGCCTCGGCGGCGGTTCTCTGCGTATATTGGATAAAGGCACACTGCTGGCGCGGCACCATAGTCACTGAGCGGATCTCGCCGTACTGGTAGAAGTGGTCGCGCAGTTGCTTCTCCGTCAGCACGTCGCCCAGGTTGCCGATGTATAGAGTCGTGATGGACTTGTCCTCGGGCGGGTCGAGCTTGGGCATGGCCGCGGCTCGTCGCATCAGCTTGTCCGCCACCGGATCGTTCACGCCGTAGTAACGGTCCTTTATGTTCTGATCGGCCAATGGGTCGTCGGGGTCCGTCGGTTTTTCGTGCCGATAAGGGCACTCCTCGCCTCTCTTGCATTCACCCTTCACCCAGAAGGAACATATGTGTGGTCTGTTTCTCTTATAGTACGGACTGGTCCTGGCCAGCTTCATCAGCAAGTCGCTAGCCGCGGCAGACTTGCCGACGGCGCCCGCCGGTGATGTCGGATCGATCTTCCCGATCTCGTTGTCGATGTTTTGCACATAGTACTCCTTATTTACATCGGAACGCGGCAAATCGTCTTTGATCTTCAGCGCAGCGTCGCGTACTTGAATAGGAAGACCGTACTCCAAATCCAACAAGCATGTCTGACAAACGTTTTTCAGTCGACTACATGTCTGGCAGACCTCGGTCTTCTTGAATCGCATCCTAGCACCTGGACACCATCTGAAGACAGTGAACGGTCGCATGCATATCTTGCACTCTTTGCCGTATCTCTCCTTTGTCTGTGAATAAAAGATTTGTATGGTCAATAGTTACTCTAAAGGAGAAATTTATAACAATACATAACGGATCTCTTCCATGTATAAAACATGCTATTCAGTATGTAAACATTTGTTAGAGTTTGTATAAAGAAACAGCCTGAATCAAAACAATGCGTAGGTTTTTATTTAAGATAAGATATATTTGTTGCTTCATATCAAGTAGATATATATTTGCTATATCAAGAAAAACCTTATAGTTATAACGTTGATATACTACTGTTAACATAACCTCTTTGACAAGACAACATTTAAGATAGTAGCTTTTCTAAATCGATACCGCATTACCACAGAATAAGAGATATTTGAAAAAATAATTGAGAATTGTCAATCACTTACCATACGGATGTACGGATTGTCACCTAAGCATGTTTGGCAAAGTATCGGGAATTCCTATGGAAAAATAATATCAGTTGCAGTCGTATAAATTCCACAAGTAACAAATATTGTTGCACAATATTTTTTTAACGCTTACCGCATCCTCCCAATTCTGTCTATTATATGTGTTTGTAGTTTTCGACGTGGCCATTGTATACTAATTCACAACTTAAATTTATAGAAAGGAATTAACATAATATACATCCACCATTTGCACAACGAGTTGTCAGAGAGACGGCCTGAGAAGTGAGAACAGTCATCCCGTAAAAATTCCGACGGACATATTTTCCCCAGCGTCCTCTGACGAAGTGTGTTTAAACTACGTTGGATGCATTTTTTTAGGTGGTCGCATGATATGTGTTCGCTCTGTCAATTTGTAAGGTAAGTCAGAAAAGAACAGATAATACAGGGTGTCCTATTTTAAATCCTGCAGGAAAATATCTCGAAAAATATGAAAGATACGGAAGAATGTTTCAGACAAAAGTTATATGGTTTCAAAGGAGACACAAGACAACTATATCAATTTGTTTACAGATAGCGCCATTTTTGAGATACTCACTGATCATAACTTTTCTTAAATGGAAACTCCAATTTCTTATTACACCATCTTTTTCTACCAATTAATTTGAATAATTTTTGTCTGGAACATTTTTTTATTTACTTAATATTTTTTGAGATATTTAAGGAAAACTTGGTAATTTTTTCAATATTTAACTTACGATATCTCGCTAAGTATTTGTCGGAAGAAAAAATAGTATTAGACTGTTTTACTTTATTTGATCTCAAGAATATATTGTTACAATAGTGCTCTAACTTTTGTTAACTTATCGACTTTTGGAAATTTCAAAATCATCAAACTAACAAAAATCAGGATGCTATGTTAACAATATATTTTTGAGACTAAATAAAATAAAAAAGTCTAGTACCATTTTTTCTTTCGACAATAAGTTAGGGAGATATCGTAAGTTAAATATTGATAAAGTTACCAAGTTTATTGAAAATATTGAAAAAGTTACCAAGTCCTTAAATATCTCAAGAAATATTAGGCAAATAGAAAAATGCTTCAAACAAAAGTTGTTCAAATTAGTTGATAGAAAAAGATGATATAATAAAAAATTGGGATTTCTATTTAAGAAAAGTAACGATCAATAAATATCTCGAAAGTGACGTTATCTGTAAACAAACTGATATAATTGTTTTATGTCCCTTTTAGAACCATGCAACTTTTGTCTGAAATATTTTTCCGTATCTTCCATATTTTTCAAGATATTTGCCTGGAAGCTTTAAAATGGGACACCCTATATACAGGGTGCTTAGGGTAGGACGAAATGTTATTTTTTACATCTTTCTTCCGTTCATATAAAAAGTTACAGATAAAAAGTTACAGATGTATAGATACAAAAACTATAGACATTAATATATTGATATATAGGGTGTACCAGAAAGATCAATTAACTTAATTAATTGGATTCCCGGATTAACTTGAGGTGATGATACATTTGAAAAAAAATATTAGATACGAAAGTTTCAGAATTTAGAAATGGGCATCTAATAGTGGCAAACTTGAATTTGACCTAGGAATAAAATTTGAAGGTCAAATCAAGGTCAACTTTAAAATCGTAAAAGAGAACCTCCATGTTTTATTATACCATCTTTTTCTACCAATTAATTTGAATAAATTTTGTTGAAATATTTGTTTATTTGCCTAATATTTTTTTGAAATATTTAAGGCGGACTTGGTAACTTTTTTAATATTTAGCTTATGATGTTTCGGTAGCTATTTGTCGGAAGAAAAAGTGGTATTGGATTCTTTTATTCTATTTGGTTTCAAAAATATACTATTACAATAGTGGTTTAACTTTTGTAATCTTTTTAATTTTTTAATTTGATGATCGCGTGTGACGCGATAAATACCGGCGGCATGGCTGAATATTCGAATATTCAGCTCGGGCTACTTTTCGCGGAAGAATTTTGGAAAAGCTAAGGATATGAAACGGCGGGCCCTTCAAAGCATTCCGTTCTTTTATTTTCGGCAAATTATACTACTCCTTTATCCTTCTCGCTCGGCTGCTACGCCGCTACTCGCAGATACGCAAGATCTCATTTTCTAGCAACTGCTTTTTAGAGTCGTTGAGCCAAATCACATCGCTTTTGTACAATTTCGTCGTCAATTAATAGGCATTCCCAGATTCGAACAACTTCAACTTACTTACAGATTCGAACAACTTCAACTTACTGCCTTTGAAGTGATCTTGAACAAATTCTAAGACGATTCTTTCTTTAGTATAATAAAATATTATCCGAAGCTTCGTTTTTTCATTATAAAGATAAGTAATTTGTGTAATTACGCAAATTACTTATCTTTATAATTACGTTGAGCGCCTAATAAGATAAACTTATCGACACACGTAATAATATTGCACACATTATTTTTATAACTTCCGGCTTTTTATAACTTCTAATTTTTATAATTTTAAACTGCGACCGACGGAGTGTTAACTTCTCTTCTCTTTAATTTTTCCCGTCACGAGGAGGAAGGAAAGTCCCCAAGTCACGATCAAAAACAAATGTAAAATTGAAAATAAAGCTCTTTAATATTAACGAGAACGAACGCGCGCTAAAAGTAATAAAAACTGTCATCCTCAAGACAAATAATTTTAAAAATAAATACAAATTTATCGGTTCTCTTAAAAATAAGAATATCTTATATTTTTCAAACTGTGATCAACACTTTTTATTTTCTGTTTTTTCGTTGATATTTTCAAAGCTTATTTTCAAATTTTAGAAATGCTCGTCTAATCAAATATTTTATACTCAAACGTTAAAATACTTCATTTTAATTCAATTATAATTAAAATTTCAGTTTTATAAAATTTTATATAATTAATTTAATATAATAATTAATTTAAAACACTTTATTCGCTATTACGATCGCATCAATCCTTGCTGTTTAGCGATCACGTTAATTCCTTCATGCTGGATAACATTGTCCTCAATTGATACATTTTGCTGTGTCAATCATACGCGTTTGTAAAAAAAAGAATCATGTGTCAGCTTCGCAAACCCTTCTCGTGGCATTCGATACGATCATTAACGGAAGTTATAAAAATATGTACAATTAATATTATTACGTGTATCGATAAATTCATTGCATTAAGCGTTCAATGTAAGCGGCTGTTCATCTGACGATGAGTTATACCGTCCTTGGCTTGCTTGTTTTTCCTGTACCCGACCCGTATAATAAACAAATCTTTATTACTCAATTTATTACTCAATCTTTATTACACTTTATTACTCAATCTTTATTACACTTATCTTTATTACTCAAAAACTACATTTCGGATAATATTTTACGAGAGGAAAAATTAGAATTCTTAGAATTCGTTCAAACACATATTATTTCAAAGGCAGCAAATTGCTTTGAATCATTGAATCAAAGAAAGTCATTCTGTTTATGATCTGTTGCGTTAAGACTTCGCAACCATTCGTGGATATGAAAGTTTTCGTCTTCTTTTCGAAACATCTCATAAATTATACGAATACCGTGTACGCATTATAATATATCTAGTACGACAATTTTATAAGTAATTTAATAAGAAAATATATTACTATTTAACAATGCAGACTTATATTTTGGAATAAGAAATTTTCAAGAACTCATCTTTAATCCCTATCTATTTAATCCCTATCAATATAACCCCTATATGAAAGAATATCTGCAAATAAAAATAATATATTATAAATATCTAATAATCAATATATCTAATAATCAGTATCTAATAATCAATAAATATCTAATCACTTAAATTATCTAATCATTTAAATCATAATATTGCAATAATATTACAATATTATGATTTAATTTGGACGAAATCAATACAAATGACTGGGAAGATGGTTGTGAACCAACATATGTTAATAATGAAAAGAAAAGTAACGATGCAGCAGAAAACGTCCATTTGTTTTGCACGATAAATGTAATTATTATCGGTTTTGCAATATCGAATAGGAGTTTTCTTTAGAATTCGAAGGAGTCATTAGCTAAGGTCCTACGAAATATATTTTTTCATTGGATATTGAATGTACGATTTCTCTCACTGTAGTTGATGTCTATAATTTATATTTTCATCCTTTTTTCCACATGTATGTGTGTTTTAAATAGTATGTATTAAGCAAATATCCCTTAGGAAAAATTACTTTAAATGTTCAAATTAACTTAAAATTACTTAACTGTAAGTAATTAATTGTAAATAATTAACTGTAAGTAATTTATAGTAACTATAAGTAACTTTAAGTTAATTTGAATATCTTAAAGTAATTTTTCTTAAGGGATGAAATTAATACAAACTAATAGTTGTATTTCTGTTACAGGTTCACTACAAATTATATTTTGAAGATACAGGGAATATTTAAAGAAAGAACAAAGAAAGTCACTCGTTGAAAAATTAAGTATCAACCTTTTACAATTTGTCATAATAATCCACGTGATCGGCTGATTTATATTTATGCTTTCGTAAGATTTCCACGAGACGATTAACCGTTTGTTCCGGAGTCAATGCAGTTTTCGTTGCTAACAATTCTTTATATTGCTTTTTACTATTGAGATCGACTAAGTTTTCAGACACCTCATAAAGCATATCTGTTTCAACGACCCCTGCTGAGTAAGATAATATATCGACGTCAGGATTTTCTAAAGTGAAGACCTGTACAAAAGGAGTTAAGAACTCGTTACACAAAAAATATATATAGCTTCATTGTGCTTAAAAATATAGATTTAAAACATTAGGAAAGAGCAGGATCTTCCTTCATACCTTGAAAAACATCTCTCGTGCTGCTTGTGATGTGCTATAAAAGGCACAACCATAGCCTGCTTCAGTAGCGTAAAAAGACGTGAGATTGATAACCACTTTCTTAATATTTGTTAATCTATTAAACATATTCATAACTACTGCATTTAGAACGATGGGAATGAAAACGTTTAGATCATAATATTCCCGCCAGATATTCAAGTCCGTCAATTCGTTTGCAACTTTGGAGGCATCACCAAATGTGCCTACATTGTGTATCAAAACCACTCGGTCAAATGAATCTGGAGTAGCTTTGTTCAGAGAACATGATATAGTTTCTACAATAGAATGGAAACGAGAATTGAATATGTACAATATATTTTTCTAACATGGAAATATACAGGATGTCTCATAACTCAGTGCGAGAAATTCGTGTGGAGACATGGAGCAGATTAAGACAAACATAAAAGTCCCATATCGAGTTTCGCGATACTCTTGATTTGCTCTATGTCTCCAGGAATGTTCTCGTATTGAGTTATGGGACACCTTGTACATCATTCAGCCTTATTAAGAAATAAAATTTATATTTACCTTCCAATGTAACTTTGGTCGACTTACTTAGATCTATGCTAACGGCATCAACTGTAACTTTAGAGGGTATACTCCTGGCTACTTCTTGTAAAGCATTTAAGTTTCTTGCCAATAACAGAATATGCGAACCTTCTTGCAATAGAGAACCAAATGTTATTGCAATTTGCCGACCGATGCCGCGACTGGCGCCAGTCACAAGCAAGAAGACTTTGCCAGACAATGCTTCAACTGACATGATATTTTATGTTGCAAAAAATGGATTGAATTGATCGAAAATTATCCTTCTTTGTGGTATCACCCTGAAGAACTTTCAATCTGGAATCTACTTGCCAGAAACATAAGTTAAATACCATGAAATTGATTATAATTTCATTCTTAACTATATATGTTAATTTCACATGTACGATTTCTTTTGCTTATTTCAAAAGTCATAAAATTAGTCTAAAGACATTAATTAGCAAGATATGTCGATTACAAGTCAATCCCCTCCTCTCCCCCCAGTATAGCTGCGTTAGTATTTCTTTCAAGTATTTTCTTTTTCTAGAGATTGGAAATTTTTAATATTCAATATACAGGGTGTCTCAGAACTTTGGGACACGGGTTCCGTAGGGACAGAGTGAAAGGAACAAAAGAGTCCTCTACCAGGCCGCGCTGGGCGTGGAAAACGCCAAACTTTGCGTTGTTATAATTATGTTTATAATTAATTTATGTTATAATTATTGTTATAATTAAAAAACTATTACGATTTTCACATTATGGCAGAAGACTTTTTTGTTCCTCTCACTTAGCTCTATATCCCTACGGAGCCCGTGTCCCAAAGTTCTGAGACATCCTGTATATGTATACAGAGTGATCCGAAATTCCCGCATTCGGAGTACAGGACATAATACTTTATGCTAAAATAAACAACTTTTTCTTTTAGCAAAATTGCGTCCGACAAGTAGTTTTTGTAGAAGAACGTGTTAAAAATAACGAACAAATGCTCTTGCTATGTGGCACTCGCAAGTAAAGGTACCCAACTGTCACTCACCGATTTTGATGAAACTTTGCCCACTTATAGAGTTATGGAAAATAATCGACACGTATTTTTTTATCTGCGGAGAAGCAGTTTTAAGGGTGGAAACTACCCTTTATTTATATAGAGTGTTCTCGCGTTAAAAGTGCTATCTTGTTGTTTATTCGCAAGGCTGAAAGGTTTTATGGGATTTTTGGGGTCGCTAAATTCGAATCTGACGTGAAAATTCAAAAATACAAAATGGCGGATTAAATATGGCGTCTATGTCTCGTAAGTGGGACCATTTTTTCCCTGTAAATTAAAATGATGTCGACGAAAATTATGATTTTTTACATATATAAGGGAAATCACATTGTTTTCACTATTTTTAGTATTACTGTTTGTCATTTGTTTTTATGCATATGAAATGTCTTCAGGCAACTTATATGGAATTTGCTGTTATTTCACCTAACATTAAATGAATCTATTGAGAATAAATGTTCCATATATTTCAGTATTTTATTATTCATTGAGCGACCTCGAAAACCTAAAAAAATTGTAATTTTCGTCAACATCATTTTATTTTACATAGAAAAAATGGTCCCACTCACGAGACATAGACGCCATATTTGATCCGCCATTTTGTATTTTTGAATTTTCACGTCAGATTCGAATTTAGCGACCCCAAAAATCCCATGAAACCTTTTAACCTTTCGAATGAACAACAAGATAGCACTTCTAACGCGAAAACACTCTATATAAATAAGGGGTAGTTTCCACCCTTAACCCCTTCCATGGCACGGATGCACCAGTGCGTCCAGCCAAAACCGTACCGTAAGTGGCACGATTAAACATTTAGTGAATTTCTATATTTTGACCTCAAATTCAGCTTCAACGACCAAAAAAACTGAAGTATACAAATTATTGAAAAAATTCGCCCCGTCATTTTTTTGAGGCGGTTTCAGTGCATTTTACTGAATTTTGCTCTGCCATGAAAGGGGTTAAAACTGCTTCTCCGCAGATAAAAAAAATACGTGTCGATTATTTTCCACAGCTCTATAAGTGGGCAAAGTTTCATCAAAATCGGTAAGTGACAGAGGGTACCTTTACTTGTCAGGGCCGGCTCGCCTCATTCGCGTGTACCTAGTCAGTGACTAATATTCATAAGTAATGCCTTTTAAGACGCTCATACGGTTGTGTGACGCTCATATTGTGATTAGTTTACGACATCTTAAAACTGTGCTTAAGACAATCTTAAGATGTCGTCAATTAATCACAACAGAGCCATATGAGCGTCTTAAAATATATTACTTATGAATACTAGAATACTCACTGACTAGATACACGCAAGTGAGGCACGCGACCGACCCTGAGCGAGACAAGAGCACTTATTCGTTAACTTTAACACGTTAATTTTAACTTTTCTTCTGCAAAAACTATTTGTCGGACGCAATTTTGCTAAAGGAAAAAGTTGTTTGTTTTAGCATAAAATATCATGTCCTGTACTCCGAAAACGGGAATTTCGGATCAGCCTGTATATTATTCTAAATCATATCACACATGCATCTTTAATTACCGAGAAATATTAGCAAATCAACACAATTTTATACCAATTATAAAAGTCGGATGAATGAGCGAGCGCCGAGATGGTAGACGAAGAGCGTTTGACCCGTTTTGGATAATAGCGCGACCGAGTCTTTCCAGCAACTGTTCGCACAGCGATGAAAAACAATGCGCGTTTATCTCACCATTCTTACGTTTTGCCATATCACCATCTAACCTTGCGTGGACACTAAATATTCGCCATTAAATATTCGCAATTATAATTACAAGGTTATTTTATGAGACTGAAAATAGTTTCTATTGAAACTAAAAAATTCTGTGATAAAAAATTGAAAGATTTTTCGATTTTTTTCTATCAAGGTCTTTCAAATTTTTTTTATCGTAAACTTTTTTACAGTTTCAATATGAGCTATTTCTGCTGTCTCATAAAATCTTCTTCTGATCTTGTATTTATGTAAAAAGTATACCGAAAAACGACGACGAATTTTTATATATATATATATATATATATAAATATATATTTATATTTATATATTTATATTTTTCGATGGTACATGTGAAAGAAAATACTTTATAAAATAAACAATTTATTTTAATAAAATAATAATACATTCTCTATGTAATTTATATTTTATTTTATACTAGTTTTGATTAGTGGAAATCGAAATAATAAGAATATTATAATTTTCGCTTACAATTTAAGTAGAGACGGATTATGAATGTTTGCAAGGTAAGATATAATTTCAATTGCGATATTAGGATTAAATTTAATGCAGTCGAGATAAATAATTTTCTATTCCGGGGTGGAGATACAACACACGTACAATCATGCTACAAATCGCTATGCCAATAGTCTATTTGTACACAGATTGTCCTTTCATAGTGTTCTCTGCTTACGCATTTTTAATGTACTTGCGTAATAATATATGCCATAGTGTTAGTATAAGATTAGAAACATAGATTCATGCTTTAAACATATTGTTACACTCATTTGCTAAGGTACATGTTGTAATTGCTTAATAATATACTAACAGTGGGGAAAAGGAAGAATTCATTATGCGATGAGATCTTATGCCACACATGCTTATATTGCCCAGCATAATGGCGAATAGAAGAATCTGTAACAGCTATAACGCAAGACAGAGAGTATACACCTTCTATTCATTTTGCGTTAAATATAGACATCTGATATTTACTAAAATAAATAGTAGCTCTGCATTTGACTTAGGATTACAGCGATTCATAAATTCTTTTTCATACAGCTAACAATGACGATTATCATAGAAAAATAAAATATTGTCCTTTTAAGCCAACGAATACTATACGTATGTTAATATGTTAATATGTGTGTATGTATGTATGCGTATGTGTGTGTATGTGTATAAATTGGAACTGCTGGGAAAACAGTTTCCACGCAGCAAGCATACATGAGTTTTTATTACTCATAAAAAAACATTGTATCCCTAAAGATGTTATATATGTTAATTTGGGAAATGTACAACTTAATTTATATGCTTGCACAGCGCATGCTATTGACTTTCTTATGTCGTAAAAAAGTAACAAATCTCATAACTGGAAGGCGCAATTTAAAGGAATTTAAATAAAAATAATTTAATTTAAATAAAAATAATTCAATGCGACAATTCGTGTGTGCGATTAAATAAAAATCGTCTCAACCCGGATGAGAATATCACCGTTTAGCACACAACGTACAAAAGCAACTACGTTGGATTACAGGAAAAGAAAACGCGTGTACGAATATATACTTTCTTCGGAAGATCGAGAAATATATTTCACCTGGTCGGCTCTATTTTTCTTTTTCTTCACAATAAAAATCTCGATAAAATATTATCACGCGTAAAACAGTTTGCAAGGAACTTGTTAACTGTCGCCGTTGTGGATTTATCCACTCTTGGAATTAACCGGGCGAATTTACACAAACGGGAATACGAGGTTGTGTGAGTAACACAGGTAACCGTCCGTCCGTTACGATCGTTCGTCGCAATTCCAACAGGAGATATATCAGCGATGTCATCGAATAGAAATCACCCGGTCTATCACGTTGTGTTCCCTCATGTGTATAAAACGAACGTATCTTGCGGAACATCGCCTGCTACTTATGCCTTGTGCATACTAAGAGGAATGTATAAGTTGATTCTCTCTCTTTCTTTTTTGTGTCTGTGTAGTACACGATTGTATAATTATACGATAATAGTGCACAACTCTCTCTCTCTCTCTCTCTCTCTCTCTCTCTCTCTCTCTCTCTCTCTCTCTCTCTCTCTCTCTCTCTCTCTCTCTCTCTCTCTCTCTCCCCTCCTCTCTCTATCTCTCTCCATATACGTCCGATCGATAATAAACAGAGTCGAAACAGCGGCGTGTAGACCGTTCGAAATAAGTCGTAGTTTTACTTTCAAGGGAGTATAGTCGTGGACAATGGTGGTTTTCGAGATATACCGCCGCCCGGACAACGCGCGCACCCCATTATCACGCGAATATTCGCGAATATCCAATGGATATACGCGCGGGCACGGGGGTGGATCCAGTTGACGAGCAATAGAAAAATAATGACGATCGTGCGGCACACCTGCTCCTGCTATGAAAGTACAAACTATAGTACGTCGCGACGTTAGAAAACGGGTGTTCTCAGACAGACGCGATTTTATTCATCAATTCACCAGCCCCACCAGCTCCGACCGCCCTCGAATTCTCTCCTTTCTTGCCCTCCTCTTTCCCCTTCTTCCCCGTCACTTCCGCGAAACCGCGATCGACGGTTTTGGCGCTAGAAGAACCGATGTCGTTTCCTACCGCGAAAAAAGAAAAAGACGATACTCAAATTATCCCCTTCTTTTGTGAATTAAACGAACTATTTTCCTTCTGATATTTCCGGAATTAGATAGATGTCTTCGGAGAGGCGTATTTTGCAGGATTCGATCGATCTTACAAAAAAAAGAAAAAGAAACGCAGCTACTAAATTCGCCCGCATAAGAACGCGGCTGACACGCTTATCGGCTCGTTCGCCGTAGTGCTTCGATTTTTCCTGCCTATTGAGCAGACAGGTGTTCCTCTCTTGTTCCAGAACGAAGAAAAAAACGACATCGGCCGTTCTGACACCAAAGGTATACCCCCGATAGCCTTCGCGCAACGCGTCGCCCCTCGCGCCATATATAAGTATTAAAGTTGTATACACTCAATATACGGATAAACGTTTCCGATATGGTACATTAACAGTGAGCTAAGCACCAGGGAAGATTTACTCCAAATCGCGCGATGGTATTTCTCTACTTTATTGAAACTATATGTGGTCCTCTTCTTTGTTGTTGCTCTGCGCCGGCGTCGCCGGTGTTGGGTCGTCGTGGAACATCGGGTTCTTCACCTCCATCTCACCTGTCTTTAACATAGAAGAGCCGTCGTGTTAGGATAATATTCACAAGGTCTTCCATTAAGAAGTTTTATCTTAAACTGCACGGCTATTGATAACTTAATAACTATCGCGATTTTTGCGAAATAATACTTGACTTTTCTTCTCAGTTTGATCTGATTAATCTTCACAACTTTTTGTTTCCAAAAGAAAAAAGCGTACACTTATCGTGGTATTGTAAAATTGTATCAGATATCTTTGAATGATTCAAAAATTACTATTATTAAACACTTTTTTTTTAACAATCTTTTTAGATTCCACTACTATTTGTCATAATTGCTTTTTTTTAAGGAATTCTATTCATTGATTTTTTTTTCTTTTCTTTCTCCATTTGTACGATACTTGATTTGATTGATTATTATCTTATGTACTAAGAGATATTATTCCCGCTTAAATATATCGATGAATTTTTCAGTTTCCAAATTTTGAGATATTGATCTCTCGGAACAATGCATGTCTACGAAAATTCCGAGGTAGTGGAATACACTAGTTGTTTAACCCTTTAACGCCTACTGGTAATTATAGTTACCAGAAACGCATTTAAGAATCCATAACTTAATCAAAAAAGGAGATATTTTCGTTTTCTTTGCATCACTGTAAGAATAATTCTTCTAAAAAATGGTATATATCATATGATAGATTGTATATAGATTCGGTTTAGTCTGCTTTTAACTCAGTTTTAATGATAACATGTTTTATCAAATTCCAAGTAGGGATAATTAGCATTGTTACTGACATCTAGAAGTGCACTATAAAGTAATAAATTGGTATCTGTTATAATTTTATACATTTGGGAGATTTCTCAGATGCAAAATGTGAAATTAAAAGAATACAGAAATTCAAAATGGCGAATCCAATATGGTGGACACGAAAATCAAGAAATCAACCTATTTTCATGAAACCTGGTGACCTACAGTTTTTTATGCGGCGAAAAATGAAAGGACGATTGACTATCTAAATGGTGATCTATAAGATATTCTTCTGAAATAGTAAGTTTGACGCTCTGAATGATAAACTTCACTCACAAATATAGTAAAGTTTCAGCTCAAAAATGTCAAGCTGACTATCAGAGTTATGTCGTATAAATTACCCTTCATTTTTCTCTGTATAGGTTGCTCATTTCGTACATGCTTTTAGGATCCAAGTCATATTTATCAATAAACAAAAAACTAACGATAAAAAAACCAAACTAACGAAACCAACAAACGAAAAGCGAAAACTTCATGTGTTCATTTATTCAGAAGGTAGTTTTTCGTAGATATAAAATTCTGATATTTTTTTTGGTTATCACTACTTATAGTCTCAGTTCAAAAAAACTCAAATTTTATTCTTAAAACACTTATAAAAAAGTCGGACGTTAAAGGGTTAAAAAAAATAGAAACTCACCGAAGCAAGTCCCGGACACTCGTAAACGGTGTAATCGCCCTCCTCGTTCTCCTCATCGCTCTCCGCTTCCGAAAGGGAGCCCGGGTCCCTCGTTGCAGAAGTACGACTGTAAAAAAATAATTAATTAGCGTTAAGTAATTAATATCTCATGAGGGTGAGGACTTGGGTTAGGACGTGAGCAAAATGGGCGAAATATTGTCTATCCGCTAAAACCACTCGATAATGAAGCTGCGGAACGCGAACTCACTTCTCCATGGCAATAATTTGTTGTTTCTGGTGTTGGAAGTGATACATCTGGGCGGATTGGGCAAGTCTCTGGTCGCCGGACGGCGACACGTCCTTGTTCGGTCCGGTCACACCGTAAGCAGGATACTCTATGTCCGCCGCAGCCTTCGCGCCGCGTTGCAGTCTAAACGAAAAGCGAAAGAAAAAGAAGATAAAAAATGATGCGAAGGAAAAACGAGCACATAAAATGCGAGTTGGCGAGCAGCGGGCCGTTATAATTGGCATTACCTGCACCACGTTAAGCTGATCAATACCAGAGCGAACATCGCTGCTGCACTGCAGCCGGCGACGACGGCTGAAAGCGCATACAAATCACTCCGTTTAATCGCGTCGCTCTATTTAATCGGCGAAGTCTCTCTGCCCCCGCCTCTGCGCCCCCGTGATCGCAATTTCGCTAGACTCGCTTACCGATGAAATAAATGTCGCTGTTCAAGTCGTGATTCACGGGCACAATCAGCGGATGATGCGCCGCAGATCTTTCCTGTTCCAGCCTGCCGTCGACTGCGGTCAACAAGTCCTTCGACGTCTTCCGCTCGAGATCCTGCGCGTTGTCTTCGTAGCCGGCCGACATCCGCCCCTTGTCCAACAGCATTTTATCTTCGTCCGACTTCGCTTCTGCGGCGTCCTCTTGCTCGTACGAGCCGTCTACGAGTTCACATGAAGTTTCAACGTGCCATTCATGCTTGCCCTCGAGAGGAGGAGCGGAGGAAGGGTAAGGGCGGCCATTGAAAGCTACGCAGGGCACAGGGGTCTGGCTGTTATTATAAAGAAGGATGGTTAAAAATAAACGGAGGAAAGACTCGTCCGGACTCGCTTCGTGCGATCCTCATGCTCATGACCGGAACCGTCCGGAATCTCTGAGAAGGGTCGTCATGAGAGAGGGACGAGGGGAAAGCGAATTAATCTCGCGCCGTATATTTACCCGACGAGGACGCACGGCTATAGTACCGGAGATCGTTTGGCTTCACCGCGAACGGATGCTTCTCCTCGAGGTTCGACTTGTCGAACCTGTACGTTACCATCGCCTCGCCGACCGCCGCCGGCCGCGCGCTGTTCTCCTTGCCGCCCTCGTGCAACATGATCGCATCGTCGCTCTCCATCCACTTGCCGTGGAAGCCCAGCATGGGCTCCATCGCGTCGCCGTCGGCCTCGGGGAAGGCCCGTCCGTATCCGAGGCCATCCCCGTAACCTTCGCCGTCGTCCTCGCTCGACTTCTCAATCTTGGGATAGCCCACCTTGAGGCCCAGGTCATAGAAGTTCAAGAGGTAATCCTGCTCCGGGATGATTTTGTTGATCGGGTTGTACTGTTGATGGTAATGTGGCGGCCACGTCTTCAGCTTATGCTGCCTACGCAGGTTCTCCAGGGTGGTCTTCTTCAGTACTTCCAGGAACTCGCGCCGCTGCCGGTCCAGTTGCATGCTGTGCTTCTTGTGCATCGGCGACCGGAAGGACGGTTGCAGGTACTGCTGAAGACGCTGCGCCTTCAGGTAGCGGGCCAGGTACTTGAGGGCGATGTCCTCCGACGTCTCCGGGAGAGCATCTGCCGGCAATGGCATCTCCGGTTATAGATTTTCGCAACAGGAGTTTGCCGGGTTTTTCATCCCGAATGGGCATTTCTTCACGCAATGTGACACCGCTCTAGGGAGAACTTCCGGTTAGATATAAACCCGATAAGCGAAATGTCGGAGCTATGACGGCAAATCAGCAACGGATTCAATCAGGATACCTTGATGAACCCGTAGCCATATGCGTTCGCATTAAGCTCGTGTTCTGTCAGCCTGCTGATATGATTTTACTGCAGATTGGCAGATGGCAGAAATCGAAGAAAATTTGCATCAGGGCGAACGTCTCAATTAGCGGTCAAGTATAATTTTATCGGGAGAACAACTTGATAACAGGCACGTACGTTAAGCTATATGGAGTTGATCCTGTTGAAAAACTTGAACGCTTCGCGTTTAGATTGCGCTATGTTTTTATGATTTATTATGAAAGGGAATTATGAAACGGATTCTTAATTTATTTATATTTCCTCAGAAATGGTTGAATAAATAAATGATGTCATTTGGAGACATGACGGTTTAGTTCTCTCTTTTCACGATAGTTTTACTCCAAAAAAGTATTCTATTTGTAAAATGATTTTTCCCATATTCTCATATTCTAAGCGAAGCCTTTTACAAAAAAAGGATTTCTCTTTCGATAAAGCGATTCAAGTGAACCATTCATCTAAAATTTATTTGATATTATTCCTATTGTTTTCCTCTTGTTTCAAGAGAATTTCCTCTTATATCAATTAATTTTCCTCTTATATGAAGAGAAATATGTTGATTTGAATGTCGGCTTCTTTTATTCAGTCATGTTCTATCTTCAGACATGAACGAAAAATTAACCATATGCTCATGGCTCAGAATATTTGGAACGCTTTTTAAAAAGGGTACGTGTGTTGCTGTAACATATAACGAAGATAATTAATATTAATATTTGATTAAATACAGTTTACAATCTGTTGCAAGAAGTTGAATAATATATTCTTCCTTTTAATTATATTTCATTCAATTGATTGTGATGAACATCTTTATAGGTATGAAATCCATAACAAAACTGATTGGAAATTTATTTGTTATGATGATCTTATTTCATTCGTGCCTACTTATTGCAGAACTCGAGCCAGAAATACATTTATATATATAGATATATATATATATATATATATATATATATATATTATGCTTTTCGCTACATTATAATTTTTCCAAATTAATTAGTAAAACCAGTAAGAATAAAGTACAGTAAGAGTAAATAATAATCCTCTTGACAAAAAATTAAATAATCTGTGTATAAGAGGAAATTTATATTAAAATTAAAAAGATTTGCATTGTATATATAATCCCTCTAACTTTAAGAATAATGTGTTTATAATATTTTCCTCTTAATCTTAGAGGTATCCTCTTGAAGCCATATGTAAGAATAAAATCCTCTAAAATTTAAATGATTCCACTTATTCTGAAATTATTTTTTTTCGGTGAATTTAGCTTTGAAGAAGTCACAGAACAACCGCACAGATCTAACAAATAGACGATTGACATTAACCAAGTAACCTCGCCGTGAAAATAATGATAATTGAAGTTTTAATTACGTTGAATTTATTTAATTTATGGAGAAATTTTCGTTTATTTAACATATTTTTTTTGCAGGAGTGACTGTAGTATCATTTAGCGGCATGCTAGTTTAGTTTTGAAGAAACTGAAGAATAACTGCAAAAGATCTAATGGAGATTTTGATATTAACTGTCTAAGATATCGGCGAATAATCGCTCGAACTTCCATTGTCGGTGGTACATTTGTAACAATCATGCTTCAGCATTTGCTACCGCACATAATTTTTATCCGAAGTTTGTTACAGCCGATAATATATAAAATTTAGAGCAAAAATATGCACAGGATAATTATTGACGTACAATGTAACGAAAGATTTTTGAGATAAATACGGATCTGCTGAACCTCCGACTGGCTGATTTATTGAGGAAAACGGGTGCAATTGTCACTAATTGGAACGTTCATCTCATGTTCCATTTGAATACATTTGAATAGGAAAAGGGAAAGACAGATCCTGCTTGGCTTCTGCCGTCAGTCCGTTATTATCCTCCGCCAGCGGATCCTGCTGTGTTTTGGCTAACGGATTACATTCACCGACATTTGCGAAGGGATTAGTGAAATAGACTCTGCGCCAGATCTGTTTCCACAGTTTCGACGATCTAGGTACAGATCCATATCCTGCCCTCGTCCTGATCTACGGAGATCGCGTTAGCTGTAATCTCGCACGAAGCATTGGCCAGCAAACGTTGCGTAACGAAAACGGCATCGCGGATTAGCGGTCGTCGAATCGAAGTTGCATCGGTCGGTTGCTTCGGAGTGTTATCGTCGTCGCGCTTCCTGCCGTTTTCGTTAGCTCGCAAATGAACTTCCTGCAGGCGAGATATATAGCGTACAGCGTGCGATAAGGCTGCATAGCATAATCACCCGCACGTGTCTCTAGCGGAATTGCTCTAGCGGCACGCACAGTTCTACGCTGGCAGAAATCATTACGCCTACCGCCCGACTCGATCGAGGCTCGAACTTTTTCAATCAGGACAGCCCCGTTATTTACTCTTCACTTTCGCGAGTTTACTCTTGACCTTCCGATTATCTGGCCAGTCTTGAAGACGGAAGGCGCACGACTATGCCGAGTTACTTTCTTGCCGTTCTGACAATTTCACCATGAAGCATTGGACAATGCATAATTATCTCTCACGTTGCACAAAGACAGTTAATTTTTTTCACTTTATGTCCTTCGAATTCCTTAATTTTCTTCACTCCATGTTCTTCGAAGTCCCCGAACAACCGTGTTAAATTATCGCGCGAAAGAAGCGTCTGTGTCGTGCGCGTGCTGAATTCTCATTTCAAATCGAATTGGACGTCCCCGACGCCGAAAAGAGCAACAAGCCAAGCACGATAATGGTATTGCTTATCAGCTGGCTGACAACACGTCTCTCTTGCGGTTTCTCTCCCCTACCCTGTCACCGCGTCGCAATCCTGAAGAAAATCTCGCAGGAAGAAACAAGAGTTCTACGCTCTACCCGACAAAGAAAAAACCCTCGGCATGCTCGGGAGAACTCTGTCCTTCCGCGTAACACCCTCAATTCCTGCCCTCAAATCGACCGACATGCAGAAGTTAGTCAACTCCCACGGGACGTCCTATGGTCGAAGCAACACAGACGCTCAATGGATTAGCGCTCGTTGACCCTGAGCAGGACACGGTCCCGAAAGCCTACAAGTGGGTCTTCCAATAGTGTCCGCGCATCACACCCGTTCCCTCTTTTCCCAAACCCTCCGTCCATCCCTCATCCGCGGCTCCAATTTAGCCAGCGTTAGCATCTCACCATGTCATTCCCCCTGGCAGACTTTGTCAATGTCTCCGAACCGCAGCTACTCACCCCGGTAGAAGCTAAGTTCGCCGGTGGACAGACTCAGCAGGAGCGGCATCAACATCAGCCAAGTGCAGCTCCGATGAGGGAGCATCCTCTCGTCGGCGTCGTCGTCGTCGTCGTCGTCGTCGTCGTCGTCGTTGTTGCTGCTGCTGCTGGTCGGCTGCTGAGGGCTTCGCGCACGGACCTTACCGCCGCTCTTTCCGCGTCTCCATATGCGAGAGAGAGCACGTCACTTCATTCAGGGCGGATGACGAGTTTGCGCGCTCGGCACGCAGCTTCGCGTTCAATCAATAACGACCACCAGTGAGTCGCCCTTCCCCGCCCCGTCGCGCGACGCTGCACGACAGGGACGCGTATTCTGTGCCTCGTTCCTCGCAGCGACCCTCCGCCTCTTTCTCCACCTCTTCTTTCTTCCTCCTCTTCCTCCGCCTGCTCCTGCTGCTCCCGCTCCACGTCGCGCGCCACGCCGGCGATTAGCATGAGACAGCGCATTAGGCGTCATTAAGCAACTGCCACGTGCCCCCCACCCTACGAGCCCCTATCCACACGTGAGGATTTGTTCCGGTTTACCAGGTTGGTTCCGACTTCGTGCGCCAGGACGTTCACCTTCTGATCCCGCTGGCGACCAGCGCTACCAATGAGATGTTTCTCTGGCTCTGCGATGTGTTGGATGATGACGTTTTTTTTTCAGGTGCACGCTCCGTCCGATCGGTGTTGGGTGATCATGCCCTGGGACTGTTAGGAGAGGCGGAGTGAGAACCTCGTTAAATGATGACGAAGTGGTTCTGGGTTGATACTTTGGATCTGACGGTAATTTGACAGGAGTGGTACGTATCTTCGTATACCATCGTCCTTACTAGTTGAGACGCATTTCCGCTTGATAACAAGCATTTATTTCATCGAGGTACAAGTAGCGACTGCGCGGAGTAAGAATACATCAGTTGTCAACGTTCGTCAACGCAGCCTTCCTTTTGATTTGCGAGTGCCGTCGCGCGTCTCCAGCGCAGAATTACATCGATTCGTTACACTTACAGATAGTTGTAATTTTTAATCACGTCGAGAGGAAGAAAAAGACTGTAATACGTCTAATTAACGTTTCATATGCAAATAGTGTGAATGCGACAGCTTAGAGACCCGACCCTATGGCGATATCCTAAATCCTCACGGGATTTTCTCCTTTTTATTAGCTTGATTATTTGGTAATCGCAGTCAAGATGAAGGTAATCGGTGTTTATATCATCTCCTTAATTGTCGTCCAACAGCGACTCGCCCATCAGCAGTAACCGGATCGGCTTACGCTTTTCTTCGACTTTCTGTTTCTTCCTACGATTGATCACACCGTCAGTGGAGTCCATCATTCGCAGTATCTGCGTCTGATCCGAATAGTCGGCTGGCGCGACCGAAATGTCCCGCACCGCCCTGAACTTCCCGCAGTTGTTCAGGTGCTCGTTCTCCAAGCGAAAGAAGTTCCACATGAAACGCCTGTGGGAAAAAAGAGAACGTGAAGTTACCGACTGCTTCCTCATCCGAGAACTCGTCGTCGGTGTGAACCTTAGGCCTGGTCTACAATAGGTGTTGTAAGCTGTAAGCCATAAGAACTGACCAATTATAGCCGGTTATTTTTGTAATAATCGACTGTGATTCGCTAATTCTTACGGCTTACAACTTACGACACGTATTGTAGACCAGGCCTTAATCTCGATGATGTTACTGCATTTGTATACGTTTACCGGATATTTTACATATACCAAACATGCAAACTATAATAATAAATACATTGTAGTGCATCCAATGATATATCAAACTACGTAGTGCGACATCGAATCTTGAATATTACGGCAAATTGAAATCGCAAGCAATTAATTAGGAAAAACATAAATTACAACGCATCAGGCACTGAAGTCATGGGACTCCAACAGTTCTTCGTCGCCGTCGTCGCCGTTATCACCTTTGTCGTCGTCGTGATCGCCGGTGTTGTTCGCACGATCCATCAGACGAATAATATCCTCGCTTTCGTCGTGCCTTCTAGGTCCTATGGAGATATCTCGCTCCGCCCGAAACTTGCCTACGTTGTACAGATGCTCGTTCTCCAGCCGGAAGTAATTCCACATGAACCTTCTAGTGACTTATTAGTAAGGCGCATTGTGACAAACGATTAGATCAGCCGGCCTATCGCCGGTCAAGTCACCTGTGACTTTCGACGATTATCTACTCCTTTACTGTACAGAGTGCAATCTAGATTAGAATACTGAGAATAATTTTGATGATGCAAGTGGTGACAGCGTGCGAATTACGAGTTTGAATATTGATATCTTGCAAAATAAAATAACGATACAAATCGAATTTGCATTCACCTAGCATTCAACTAGCACGACGTATGACGACGTATAAACATTTGACAAAGATTCATCACATCAATCTTAGCATCGCATGCTCCACACGTGCACCATCGAATTGAGGCGTGCACTTACCGGAAGACTTCCAACGGGGCGACTATAGAAACCATAAGATCCGCGTGAACGTGTCCCATTTCCGTCAGGGATAAGGAAAACGCCCATCCGAATCGCAAGATAAAATCCTCAACTATCGCGAAGTAGTAATAATACTGCAAAGTGTGAAAAAGCGAGTTATTTAAATAAATGTGATTTCCCGAGAAGAGGAATTATAATTATATAAAAGCATATATTATTATATACAAGTTGTAATTATATATGCCCCAAGTATAAATTTTGTCTTTATATGACCGCACATATAATCAAGTATAGTCCATATAGAGAAAACTGTTAAATGAAGGAAATGAAGAAGTTAAAGACTGTGAAAAACAGTTTCATTCAATCAAGCGTCTACATCACAGCTTACTACAAATATAAGCAATTATTTTAATTTAATTGTACTTGTATAGCAGCATTTTTCCGTGTATAATTACATATGATTATATGTGATCATGTAAAGACAAAATTCACGTATAACTTATATGTGATATAATCAATTCACAGGATATTAGTCATTATTAACGCAAGTTCGTTAGAAGAGGAAAACTTACAGGTGACGAATAAACTATCTCTTCCCTGAGAAACTTGTTCTCTCCAGCTCTGCTGTCGAAGAGACCCCAGTCCAATTTCACGTCCCACGTGTATGTAAAGCAAGAACTCACCACACTGACTGTCAGCCACAAGTAGAAGTAGGGATTCTCAGTGGACAGTGCGTAGTATTCTATTTCGTGGGAAAATAAGAGAACAAAAAACGATAAATTCTTTCAGCACAGACAGAGAATAACCAATAATATAGTCCACATAATCGAACAAGGAACTTACTTGCGTTCCTCAAGTGCAGATAGGAGAAGATAACTACGAAGAAGCTCGTCGCGTACTTCACCGCATTCACCAGATGCGGGAAGGCCTCCTTAGTGTCTCGATAACGTCTGAGACACTGCGCAAGTCGGAACCACGCCGGCAAACACGCGACGAACGGTCTCATCGACAACTCACGCACTATGCATGTCTCCGCATCTATTCGAACAAAAGAAATGTAAGGTGAAAGTGTACAGGATGAGACAATAACTATTATCACCTTGAGTATATTACTATTGAGATATACAGAGTGACTTACTTTAGTTGCTTATCTAAAATATCTCAGAAAAAGTGTTATTTGAAATAAAAATTTTAGTACAGAAATCTGAACAAGATCAGACCAAAGTCACTGTTTGTTTAATTGCTTCCTAAAACACCAAACAACTTTTATCTGAAATTTTTTTTGAATAATACATTTTTTTCCAGAAATACTTTAGGTGAGTATTTAAAATAGATCACCCTTATAGTCAGTGAGATTTCCTGCGATGAAAAGGAATCAACAAAAAGCATTGCTGTCATAAGATGACCGCTTCTGTGTGCCGCGTAACTTCATCGATATACATTTTCTTTAAGATAACAGATAAATAAATTATATTGACCTGTTACATCAGTCCAAGAGGAGTTCTGGATATAGAAGCAGACAAAATATTGGAAATCCAGGAAGACCGTGTGAAGGGAGTTGAGCTGGTCGGCGAGCCAGAAGTCCGCGAAGCCCACATAGAAGAAAGGCGCGCAGAAGATGCGACCTAGAACACGTAACGTCCAGAATCTGGCCTCGTAGCGCAGCGTCTTGGTGGGATTGAACAGAAATAAGGCCAGCAGCGCGTAAAACAGCACCTGCGAGAAATTAATTAAAATCAATTGTTTGAGACAAAAAATTCTTCACGCCACGAAATATTGACCATTCGTATCGCGAGCTCTTTGAAAAGAGAATTTTTCCGAGGAAAAAGTCCGTTTTCCGTAAGCAATGAAATAGATTTCAAGTCTCGCATTTCAAGATGAATACCCATTATACGTCGAACATATGTAATCTCTTACTGGTTGAACAAACGGCGGTATACATAACGTGTCGCTGTAGAAAAAACCCAGAATAGACATGGACCAAACTAGGCCGAGTATGGCTGCCATTTCAATGATATGCTGAAAGTATAAATGCGCATGTGATTCATCAAACATACGTGTGATCCATCAACGTTTCTATTTTCAACTATGGGCAGTTAAAATAAGACGATTGCCAATCAACATTAACGTGTACTATTGCATAAAGCCAAGTCAAATGTGTGGCGTGATATATAAACACATTTCATTTACATATTTTATTTATAGTCACACGGGGTCTATAAAATAATAATTTTATATGTTATAAAACCTGCTCTGACAAATGATTGCGCGGGTCGAGCTCGAATATCAGCACGTGATTCACGCCAGAGGACCTCCAGCCGTAAACGTTGACGCCCATGAGAAAGAGGAACTCTATCATGAGAAGTGGTCCACGATAAATCCGGCAGAGCACCCTCCAATTGTTGTTGTTTTTGTATCGCATAGCTGAAATAACACATATAATCCATATTATATAAATATAAACAGAAAAAGTATTTCATTTCGCGTAAAAAAATTAAGATCAGATGACAACTCAGTGATGAAATGATATTTCTATTGCTGCGACTGGAAACATTCTCCTGAACATTCAATTACATTAAAACTCGGTTGATTGAATAGAAACCTCTTATTGAGATATTTATATTCTTATAACTGAGTTTTCGTCTAATTCTCAGATAACATAGAATTTATAATTTATAAACATTAGCCATAATGGACAAAATGAAATTGTTTTCTTTTCATGTAAAATATAAAACACTATTCCATGTTGGAGAAAGAAAAATATATGCCTTTTACTCACCAGAAATTGCCACAGCTATAAAAAGTATGATGAATGCGCCGGAGAAGAGGCCGACTTTAAAAGTAATCCATGGCGAAAGATGTTCTCCAAGCGGAGGCACTCTGAGCCGTTTCATCGCGCGTTGACGGTCACCTTGTTCCAGATCTCGCGTAAACAAAGTCTCGGTTTCCGTGATGAGCCTGTCTATGTCCGTGCGCGTGTGGAAAATTGCTATATCGACGTGTTCCGCTCGCCATTTTGCACCGATGTCTACGTTTAATAGCTACAAAATATTATTGCTTTATGCAACTTGTTTTCCAATTATGTAGGATTAATACAACTAATTTCTCTGACATTTATATTACTAATTCAATAAGTTTATATATATATATAAATTCGCGTTCGCTAAGTCTATATACTTTATCATGCTTCTTCAAGATTTTTCGGAATCCAGTGAAATTCAGATCCTGATAATTTTGCAGCAGAATCAATGAAAGGTAGAACTCAGAGAATGCCCATTTTAACTTCTGTAGTTTGCTTGCTGATACTGGTTTCTTGTGCAAGATATGACTACGATAGCGTATCTTGTGATTGCCAGTTTGAGTATCCTCAGAAACTGATAAAATCTCACTTAGTTCATTGTTGAGAGTAGAAAATCTACGTGTGGCCTCTGCTAGCTTCTCTGAAAATAAATTGTAAAAATAAATAATTTCTATCTATTTCAATATCTCAGTATATTTACTAAAATCTTAATATGACTTCTGCTAATATTCTTTCCACCTATGCTAATAGAAAAAAATGATGACAATAAAAATAATTGCTAATATTACCAGAATAAAAGGTATTTATTTTGGTAAGCTCCTTATCACAATAATGGAAAAACTTTTCGTCAAATTTGCTGAAGTAGCTTTCTAGTACATGTGTTTCGCTCACATCTGCTGATGGAGCCTGCTCCATAGCAGCGTACAACAGAGCCTTCATTTCCTATAGCATAATCAGAAATAATCTTAACAAAGGGAAAGAAAATTAACGGTTCCTACAAACAGTATAAAATGCATAGAATAATTCTGTGCATATGTGTATGTGGTTATAAATATTTATGGATACAATGTACAATGTATAAATGTAAAATATACAAACATACATACAAAATACGTACGAAACACATAAATACAAAATACACAGAATATTGTATAGAGAATTTTCCCGTCCTGAAACTGCACCTCGTAGTTGATGTACTGCTTCCTCCATTCTGGCGTAATGTGAGCACTTAGATGCTCTGCGAATTTCATGTTTGCCGTTGAAAATGAAATAATGTCAACAGTTACTCGACTCTTTAGCGCACACACGAGTTGACATATCCATGAACAAGATCATTGCCAGTTATTTTTGGAACGACGGCTTCGCCGCACGATGCATATGAATGCATGTTATGCATGTTTTGCAGGTTATGTTTTCCTACAAGTCGGTAACGGCAGCAGTTAGGTTTCTTCTCATAATCTTGTTATAAAATGATACAAAATGTTATTTATTCATAAAATATGTCTGAAGATCTTGTGAATATAAGTATTTTTCCAGGTAATAGTGTATTGTGAATAATTTATAATGGATATGATTATTTAAAATAATGCATTATATGAGTAAATTTTTAAATGTACTTCCTCTTTTTTGCTTATATCTCACACAGGTACTCGAATATTCTAAGAAAAGTCTGACGAATTTTTTGATTACTGAATTGTAATAATATTTATTATAAATAATTACAATATTTATCATAAATATGAAACTAATTGTGTCAAAGATACGTTGTATGACATTTACATCTGTGCGATGCGTAAGTACAATATATTTTTATATAATAGGGTCATTTATTCAGCTAATTTAAATGGGTTCAATATAATAATCATATCTAAATTTAGTTTTCAACAGCACCAAATGTGATACTTGATGATACAACTTCTTCTCTATTATTTAATGAGGATATAAAGCATAAGAATCACCCAGGTATTATTAAACCTAGGACTCCAATATTTCCCAAATGGGCATTAACTGAAATATCTGATATTTTAAAAGGTATGGCTTTTCTAATCTGTATAGACTATACTTGTAACATTTATAGAGTATGCAATTTATTATCTCAAATAATATTATTTCATGATTTTGTTTCTAGAAAATAAGATATCTGTGAAAAATATTGAAGAAAGTGCAAAGAAGTTACTTAATCATTTAAATAATCGTTATCCACCAATACAAGAAGCAAAGTTATATGAAAAATTATTAAAAGTAGAAGAACATTTAAATAGTAAAAGCCATAATAAAAAGATAGATATAGAAGATGTAGATTTTAGTAAAAACGAAAAAGCCAGACATTTGCTGAAACAAAACATCTATAATTGGCAACCAATAAATTTTGATAAGCCCACTTGTTTGACATATATGGTAGGTAGAACTGTTCAAAACTATGCGGTTTTGAGCAAGATTCTAAATGAAATCAATGTACGTGATGAGAACTTCAAACCTCAGACATTGTTTGATTTTGGCTCTGGCCTTGGTACAGTTATGTGGTAAGTATAGAAGTAAAAGAACTATGACTTAACCAACATAAAATGGTATATAATACACAATTATTACTATATAAAAGTAAAAAACAAAAATTATTCATAGGGCAACATCTGAGATTTGGTCAAATTCAATGAAAGAATACCTTTGTGTAGAAATTTCAAAACCAATGATTGAATTATCTGAAAAATTAGCAAAAGCTGCTAAACCTAAAATAAAAAATGTCTTTTATCGAGAATATTTTCCACTATCTACCACAGTAAGGACAAGACTTACAACATATATATTCTTGATGAATTCTTAATTTTTAATGAATAAATATAATTTGAAATATTCATTATACTTTCAGACCTATGATATCGTGGTGAGCGCATTTTCTTTATTTGAATTGTTTGGTACAAATGCGCGTCTTGAAGTGATATTAAATCTTTGGCAGAAAACTGAACATTACCTCATTATTGTAGAACAGGGAACCAATGCAGGCTACAAGGTAAGATATATTAAAGAGATTTTTATTATTCTACATGAGGAACTTTTATCTTTTCTCTTGTCTGTTCTAAAGTTAGTAAATGAAGCACGAGATTTTATCCTCAAGTATGCAAAGTCGAGATCCAAAAGTAGTTTGGGACAAGAGGCTTATGTATTTTCGCCTGTAAGTGCTAATTATGAATAAAAATAGGAAATTCGAGCATAATGTATCAATTATATGTTGTTTTCGTGTTGTCATCACATAGTGCCCGCATGACTTGATGTGTCCGAGATTCGTTGCTTTCGACAACACTCCGTGCAACTTTGAAGTTTTGTATCAACCTTTGCCATTTCTGGACAGATCGAAGTATAAACCGGAGCGTTACTCCTACGTTGTGCTGAAGAAAGGTATATACATACCGGTATAATAGCTTTAACACATGACATTAAACTTTCCCAAACCTATTTTAAATGTATTTCTTATGAAGCAGTATGTGTTGAAAAGCTATCGTGTCGGTTGTGTATATGAAAGAGGAAAAAGTAAAGATAATGCTGGAATATAAAATTGCTTCGTCAACCGGAATATAAATTACGTATGATAAAATCCGCATGTTGTTCAAGCGGATTTAATCGCAAACTAGAATTTCACTGGAATTTTATGTAACATCACTTCCTATACGAGTGCAAAATTATTAAATACAAATTATTAAATACAAATTTATGTTTTCTCCTTTCATAGGTAAACGCCCTGAGAATGATAGTCAATGGCCGAGAATCGTACGAGCTACGTTGCATCGTCACAAACACACGATTTGTCGCATGTGTGTCGCCAGCGGCCAACTGAAAGAGGAGATTTTCACAAAATCCAAGCACGGGATGTACGCATTCATTGTGTTCTATTTATATTGTGTTTGATCTCGTGAAAATGACGTGTGACTTCTTTGTTACCAGGGACATGTACCGTTGTGCAAGAAATAGTGAATGGGGCGATAGGCTACCTATACATTATAAAGAACAAGAGAATATCCTGAAAGGAGATGACACCGCTAACGAAGGGACTCCTGTAGAATGAAAAAATAAATTTCGTTAAATATTTTTACGATTATGTGTCTTATGCATTGAAATATTATCCGTGAAAAGAGAATTGCTATCGACGCGCGTGCACGCTGCATCAAATGTTTTTTTAATAAAACACCAACAGTCTGGTGCAGTTGATAATCGTCGTCTATCTAAAATTTGGAAATGAGGAAGCAGATATAAGAGCAGAATGTCCCATTGATCTAACAGAATTGAAATTGAAAACAGAATTTTTATATATCAATATTTTTAAAAATTTAGTACTAGAAACTTTTTTATAACTTAGGCAAACTATATTTATCTAGTTTTGCAACTTTATCCTGTTTTGAAACTTAAATTCCTCCCCTGAAATATTGATAAATAAAATGCGTAAACATATGTATACATCAAAATATACATATATATATATATATGAATCTCGATCACAGATTAAAATTCGTATTAAAGTTTCGCTGTGTTCCAATCATACGATGTACTAATACGTTAATCGCGTTAATGTTCAAGTGAAAATATTTGCGACGAAGCACATGGACGAAGAGGGGCATTTAAAAGGGGAATGAACGCTGGTCCATGGTCAGTACCGCTTATACAACGGACGAGGAAATTTCTCCAGAAGCGAGGTAAGGTGAACTCAAAGATTCACAAAAGTGGTGACTATTTCGGTGTTTAGGCGTTCTCTCTCATAATGCGTTCAAAGCGGGACAACGATCATATAATGTAATTTTTATCATTTTCCCGATACGGAAAATTCATTTGTCTAATGTGTACATATATATATATATAATACTTCACAACTTATATGTAAAAAATAATACGCGTTTATATCTCTCGATAATTAGTTTTTTAAAAGAATTAATTTTCTAAAAGATGAAACAAGGAATTTTTTAATTTTACAGTTAAAAAATAATTGAAAATTTTAAAAATCTCAATCTTAATAATAATATTAAAAAATTATGATTAAAAATTGTAATTTTACAACAGAACATTTTTTTCAAGTAAAATAATATAAAACATGTATTGACGTGCAATTATTTGTGACAAAAAACAATTACATTTCAAGCCGGTCTAGTGTACTATAATTCTGCCCTATCGAATTTCGAAAGAATACGACTTGTGAAGTAAATAGATTCGACAAGAGAGAGAGGGAGAGAGAGAGGAGAATTTGAAAGCGACTACAAGCACTTTGCGATTGAGTGCTATTAAATGTACATCCATTATGCAACGAGTTATTGGATAATGTAAGTGACGGTGCATTTGCAAGTAATGCAGCGGTTCCTTCGTATGCAACTTTCTCCCATAATCAGCATTTGTACTAACATCCGCATTTCACTTTCTTCCCGAAAGTTGCTCGGCGCGTGCCACACACGAGTTCGTAATGCGTGTACTAAATAAATATCGATTATATGATACAGGGCATACGTTCGCTATAAAATTCATTTGCCGGACAGATTGCAACATATTCACGAGATAACATATTTTCCGGAAGTTATACCTCACACGTTAGTGCGGATTGTGGTCCCGCAAATATTGGGTATTGCTCTTCATCGTGCTTGAGATATAATCGTTCTTATGTATCTTTAATGTACATTTCAATATTTCTTAATATCTTAATAGAGAAGGAGAGAAAATAATTTTTCAAGATGCTCGCTACGGTAATGTTGTTATTGGTCCTCCTATTGCTGCTGTTATACTTAGACTGCCGGAAACCGAAAGGATATCCACCAGGTAATTTCCCCTGCTCGATCAATCAATTATTCAATTTAGTATAATCCTTATTTCTATCATGCGTTCTGCTAGCATAAGTTTCTAGCAACCGTCCATTGCACCGGCTAATCCTTATCGCGGTTCTACCAATGACTTTTTTTTAATTTTCTATTACTGATAACATTTTTCATTTCTTTCAGGTCCAAGATGGTGGCCCATTTTGGGAAGTATACTGGAAGTAGAACGTCTTCGCCAGGAAACCAAATATATAACCAAGAGTTGCGCAATGCTTTGCAAGAAGTACGGTCCGGTAATAGGTCTGAAGTTTGGCCAACAACGCATCGTCGTGTTGAACGACCTGGAGAGCATGCACATGATGCTGAGCGACGAGAATTGCGACGGTAGACCAAACGGACCTATGTTTAAGATCCGAACTTTTGGCCTTAGACAAGGTATAATTGTTTATTCTATAGAAAATAAAAGAGAATCAGGTTAAATGCTTCGAGAAGCTTAGCACTCGACAAAAAGAATATAATTACATATTATTTTATATAACTATATTTTAGGTCAATGTATAAGTTTTGATGAGCTTCTCAGAGATACAATAGTTTTCTACAGCAGTACTTATAATAATAAATAATAAAACTTATAATTAAATATATAATATACCAAAGTTAATAGAAAACAATAGTGATTACTTGGTAGAATGAATAAGATGTTTCCAATGATGTTACTTTTGGTCCAAGTTCTCATCACGATATCTGATCTAAAAACTTTTGCACTTATCCAGTATAATTTTTTTTTATCGGACATTGACAAGTAACTATACCTCCTGACCAGGTCTCATTCTCGTGGATGGACGATTGTGGGTCGAGCAACGAAAATTCGTAATGCGGCATTTGCGTGATTTCGGCTTCGGTCGCAATACCATGGACACAATCATCCAGTACGAGGCTCAGAAGCTGGTGGAGCATTTCAACAAGCTGCTACACGGCGATTACAATGAGCAGCTGACTAACATCCGGAAGTCAGTGGTGAACGACAACAACGTCGGCCAGATATATAAACTGCAGAAGGTGCCGAACGACCTGAAGAAGCCGGGCCTGTACGAGCAGTTCAACGTGATCGAAAACAAAACTATCAAGAAACGCGCTTCGACAGCTGCGGATTTATACGTGAAAGCTGAGGACTACGTTGAGGTCCGAAAAGTTGCTCAATCGGCAGGAGTGATCGTATTTATGCACAACGCCTTTGGTGTGACTGTACTGAACACCTTATGGAGGATGATGGCTGGCAAGAGGTACGCGTTGTTTTCTGGATTATCTTCGTTCATCGTAGTCTAAAAGAACAGACACGACAATTAATTTCTAATGTTAATTTGTCATTAATTATTTATCAATAATTGTTGTTAAGTATTTATTAATAATTACTTTCACACAGATACGATATCAATGATAAGGAACTCGCCTATCTGCAGAAGATCTTCGCGAAGCTCCTAGAAGAGGTTGATATGATCGGCGCGCCTTTCAACCATTTCCCGGCGCTGCGTTTCATCGCGCCGGAAATGTCCGGTTACAAGTCGTTTGTGGAAACGCATCAGAAACTTTGGACATTCCTGAAAGTGAGCAGACATCGTATCAACTGATGTTATCGGATCAGGGTTGGGAAATAAAATTTTATTTGTAGCGCCATTGCCGCTGTGCAAGGGCGTTTCTCTCTTCAGTTGCGACTTAACAACAATGTTATTTATTTATTTTTTTTATTAATAAAACAATTGCATTTTCGGGGCGACAGTAACGAATGTAATCGTTACTTTGTTCGTTATTTTTCATACGTAGAATACATGTGTATGAAATGGGCAGAAGCGAATCCCAAGATAAGTCGTTGAAATTTAAGAATAACGGACAAGCAACGGAAAGTGTAGATAATTTTCCCAACCCTGCGTAAAAATTCAGTCATATGAAGAACCATCTTGATTATCGAGGAAATTGTTGAGCAACAGTTTTTCTCCCTTTTTCAGGAAGAACTGTACAATCATAAGAACACGTTCGTAGCAAGTGAACCGCGAGATCTGATGGACGCCTACCTCTCTGTACTGCAGTCGAAGGGTCACAACGACACGTTCTCAGGTGCGTATTGAATGGTTTATAAGCAGCCACCACTACCAAGACTAACTTCCTTTACACGATAATGATATAATTTCCAGAGATCCAGCTCTTAGCGATTTGCGTAGATCTTTTCATAGCGGGCTCAGAAACAACCTCGAAGTCACTCGCCTTCGGGTTCATGTACTTGATACTTTATCCAGAGGTTCAGAGAAAGGCGCAAGAAGAGATAGACCGAGTTGTTGGTCGCGACAGATTCCCCATGTTGGCCGACCGACCGAGGTAGACGCTGTTGTTTCTTTTTACACCTGCGTGTCCTAAAAGTGAAAAATTCACTCCATTTGAACAGGAATTCTTACGCTTAGAGTGTCATCATTATCCTCGTTTTTCAGCATGCCGTATCTTCAAGCGACCGTTTTGGAATCCGTAAGGATGTTCATAGGACGTTGTCTGAACGTGCCACGACGAACGTTGAGGGATACCTTTATCAAAGGTTATAGAATACCCAAGGTGACAGCACAGATCTTGCGATGACCTTTTGTGGGTTGGCAAAGGCAAACGAGTAATTATGATCTCTTTCAGGACACAATGCTCGTCCTGAATTTCAACAGTATATACATGGACGAGTCCTGGGGCGATCCGGAGAACTTCCGGCCGGAGAGATTCCTCGATGATGATGGCAACGTCTTCATGCCGAAAAATTATTACCCTTTCAGTGCGGGTACGTTTCTTCCTTGTAGCGTATTAACATGTTCGCTACTTGCATAGCTTATTTGGGGAAATTCTCGACCTGTTGTATTTGTTCTTATATAATTATGTAAAACAAACTTGTTTATATGAATATGAAAGAAGTTATCATTGTCACACGTCTCACGTTGATATCGAAAGTGTCAGATAGAATTGAAAATTTTATAAAGATTGAACTATTGAGGATAGCTTAATGAAACTAGCAAAAATTGAAACTTTAAAATTATAAAATTTGCAGAATTGAGAATTTTACAAAGACCAAGCTATTCAAAATATCTCATAATAGAATTAATAGAACAGAAACTTTTGTAAATATGAGTAAAGAGAGCTCAGAGTGAAAGATGGATGTCATCACATGTGTGATATTACTAAGGAACGTGTTGAACCTACGAGGATAAAACATAAGCATATCCTTCAGCGTGACGGTGAACGAAGTGACTTGTGTTTCGCAGGCAGACATCGTTGCATGGGAGAGACATTAGCCAAAAGAAACATCTTTCTCATAACGGCCGCCCTGCTGCAAGCCTTCAACTTCTCCGTAGCACCTGGCGAGCCACGACCGTCCAGCCAGGACTACACGGACGGCGTCACACCTTCCCCTATACCGTACAAAGCACTAATCTCTCCGAGAACGTAATTTCACGACTAGAATGGCGTGTTGTTTCTGGAACGAACGACCTCTATACAGTTCGTCCCGGCTTCGACATTGGTCGCGGCTCGTTTTAATTAGAATTAACAATAAGTTCATCTCTCTCATACCCCCACACGTCATCGAATCGCATTTTACAAAGATTGCAAAAGACAATTGGAAAAAAAAATATATATATATAAGATATATATATATTTATATACGCGATATGCGTCATCTTATATATATAAAATATATATATAAGATGACGCATATCGCGTAAATCTTTTTATATACGACTTCGTCAGAAAAATATATTTTTTAATATATCATTATATGTATATGTAGGAGCACATATAGGTATATATAATATATATGTATATATAAAGAAAGCTATATACGCGAAATAAATAATTGTACATACATTAGAAGAATATAATTTTCATATCACCGTTTGTTGTCGGGCGTTAACAAACATTCATGTCGACGCGTCCTCTCTCGCATCGTATTTAATATAATAATATAATAAATTACAGACTGCATACGCATACATATTCACAGAGATTGCACATGTCACGTGAATTATATGTATATATAAGTGAGCACACTCGTTTGCGCTCATGAGCTTGCTCACTGTGATCGATTGCGACAGCAGCCGAAGGTCGTGGAGAAGATCAATGTGGGTTTGGACAAGAGAAACGTTCCTGGAGTCAACAAAAGCTAAAAAGTGTACTGAGCTGTTAAGCTTCTCCTTTTCGTTCTTCAATATTTTGGCTAAGAGCGCCAAATTTGGAGCTTTGCTCCGATTGCCGTGAGCTGTCAAGCTGAGTTGACGCGCGGCGATTTAAGGAGATCCAAAAATTGTAAAACGAGCACTTATATTTGATAAAAGTACTTATATTTTTCCAGAAATCCCTATTAATAAAGAGTCATTATTTACATCGTCTACTGTCCTTCGACTTTTGTCGCAATCGACTACCGTCAAACTCGCGAGCAATGGCTGCCGATCTCTTGGTGCGCTCTTAACTTCAGCGGGGAAGAAATGTTACGCAAACGAGTGCATCTTTTGTTTTGGAAAATCCGCTTTTCTTATGGGAAGATGAGTTTTATATATCTGGTTAAGTTCACATATCCGTACTCACACTTCCGTTCTAGCGTCGCACTTCGCGCCACAAATTCTCCGATTTCACAGCTATTGCGTTTCCCTCAATATGAAGGTCAATGACTTCGGCGTAACCGCGTAGCGATGCGAATATATGGTCACATTTAGTGCTAGATGTATGTGAACACGAGCCGTGGGCTCTGTGTCGAAGGCGTTTTGCGAAGAATTTAAGCACGAAAATCGGGAGACCCCGTACAAGAGTGAATCGAAACACGCGAACAATGCAGGTACAATTCCAGTTAAACAAATGCCCGAACCAAGATGCCATGTTGCAGGAAAAGCAAAAAACAAAAAAAAAAGAGAAGAAAGAAAAAAGGGAAAACACTTACGCTAAACATCTCGAGATTCAACAATGTGCCGTTATATACACTCGTTAAACTGGCTGCCGGTCGCAACGTGAGTGTTTGAACTAGAGCTTCCGAGCTTCATTCGGACATCTTACTATCCGAAAATTCGAGATTGGTTGCGGCCTGAAGACCCCAATTGCACTGTTCTGATTCAAGCTCAGACTATCCAGATATCCAAAACCGAACTAAATTAGATTTGGATTAAGGAATTATACATGCGAAGCTGGCCGTTTTCAAGGCCATTTTTACGAATTTTTTTAACAGAAACGGTAGGATCAATGGAACTTGAAATTTTCGCAATATATTCAATAATGTTCAAAGTATAAAATAAATTTGTTACTATCTATATGGAGAGTGCACATAAAACTTTAAACGCGTTTATCTGGAGACGCTATTTTCTTAAACTGTCGACACGATTACGCAAAAACTACTGAGCCGAATAACTTGAAATTTGTACACAATATACAGTAGATATGTAATTTTCGCCCTTATCTCGAACATAGTTATATTTTATTTTATTCATTTTTTTTAAACATGATTACAAGTTGAAGAAAGTTTCATTTTCGATACTTTTCTTTTTGTACAGTCATTATTTTTCCAAAATTGTCTTCACTGCCTTCATTTTAGTATGGGCTATAATGTTAACCGTATATTTAAAAAATCTTTCTCATTTTTTGGTTTCAGAATAGTGAGAGGCCCGGAATTATGTCGACAGCAAACATAGAGCTCGCAAACGGGTGACTGCATTTTTATCTATAATTACAAATTGGATCGGTTCTTGTGGTTCAATAAAATTTATTTTATACTTTGAACACATTAATAAATATACCGTGAAAATTTCAAGTCCATTGATCTTGCCGTTTCTGTTAAAAAGATTCGTAAATATAGCCTCGAAAACGGCCTTCTGTATATAATTCCCCCCTTAAATAAAAATTTATTACTATCTACTGAAAGATATGATAATTTATATTTGAATAACAACTTTATAACAGTGACAACAGTTTAGACTTGAATCGAACAGGAAGACGGATCGGTTTAGTGACAAAATTATCCGTAATAGTTGTTTCCAATTTTTTTTAAATATTAGAAGGTTGCATTGAAAGTCGCTGTTCACATGTACTACATGGTCCTAGCTGCTGGGGACAATGACAGATGTCTCTTATGTCATTTTGAAGTGTGAACATTTCCCGTTAAAATTCAGTCATCAGACGCCATCCTTTGTTTACATAAGTACTTTTCTATAACCGAATTAAAATGGAATGCGATACAGCGTGTCCCGATGTGTACTTCTATGATTTGAGAAAAAATGCAGCTGAAATTCATCGATCGCTTGCAAAAACTTATGGTGAATCTGCTCCATCGAAAACAGTATATAGAGATTGGTTTCGACGATTCAAAAGCGACGTTCACGACACGTAAACAACGGCCGGATCAATTGAAAAAGTTCGAAGATGAGCAACTGCAAGATCTATTGGAAGAAAACCCTGCTCGAACACTCAAAGAATTGGCTCGACAGCTCGAAGTCGATAAATCAACCATTTCACGACGTTTACAAGCCACGGGAAAGATCTAGAAAGAAAAGAAATTGCCACATGAATTGATCAAAAATGCTAATCGTTCAAACATCTCGATTTCTTTGCTTGCAAGGCATGAAAAGAAGAGTTTCTTGTGGCGTATCGTGACTGGCGATGAAAAATGGATATCTATCTCGACAACCTGAAACGCAAGAAATCATGAGTTGATGCTGGCCAACCATCAACGTCGATACCAAAACGAAACATTCACAGTTACGAAGCAATGCTCTCTATTTGGTGAGATATGGAGGGTGTCGATGATTATGAGCTGTTGAAATCGAACGAAACAGTTACCGCCAACAAACGTTATCGACAACAATTGGAGCGCTTGAATAATAATTTGATGCAAAAACGACCATCAAATCGCCGAAAAGCTGATCGCCGATTCTTCTCCATGACAACGCTCAGCCTCATATTGCTATAGCCGTGAAACAAACACTGATGGAGCTCGAATGGGAGGTTCTCACCTAGCTCCATTCTCCGGACCTGGCCTCAAGCGATCACCATCTGTTCTGATGCAACACGCTTTAGAAGATGCTTTAGAACATTTCCATAATTATGGAAAAATCGGAAATTGGATTGTCGAACGGATTGGCTCAAGACAGACTTTCTTTTTTCGTCGCGGAATTCAACTTCGGCCAGAAAGTGGAAAAAAGTCATAGCTTCCACGGGCAAATACTTTGATTGATGTACTCACATTTTTTGTTATTGAAATAAATGCTCAAAAAACACAAAAAACAATGGTTTTCAATGCAACCTTCTAATATTATGTGTTAAGAATTAATTGATAAATTATTAAGTTTGATACAATTATTTACAATTATTGATCGAATATAAAGTTTTGTAGACCATGTCTCTACTTCTTGGCTGTACGCTGAAGTATAAATAAATTGATCAATTAATAATTGATAAATTATCCAAATACATAAATAAACACGTACAATTATTTACAGATTGTCGTTAAATTATAGTTAAGGAATACTGATTTAATTTTTCATACTTTTGTGGAAGATCCACGTTACTGCGAATGTGTCTGGTCGATTCCGCTATCGCGATTTACATCCAGATCCGAAATTTTTAATTTTACATTGATCTCTTAATTGTTCTCCAGATAATCTGAATTTGAAAAGTTATTTTTCCGCTATCCGAGTAATCGGATATCATCGGGTAGTGTTAGATCCGAATGAGTATCGAAGTTCTAGTTGAAACGCGAGGTATATTAACATTGCTGCATTTCAGCGAGCACCGTATATATTAAGAAAAAAAAAGATTTCATATAAAATAGTCAATTAATCGATAAAAACGAGTCAGCTTTACGCTCATCAACAATTTAAAACATTTGGGACGTCCGCGACGTAGAGAACTGCTCGTTCGGTTTGCAACAGTGCTTCTTGCAAATTCGTTTCCGACTTGGTTGCTTCTCCCTCTGAAGTGTTCACGAAGCGTCGGGAATAATCCACGACACTCGCGACGCAATCTGGCGATCCAACCCGAGCAGTTGAAAACAAATACACCTCTTCGGACAATGGACGGGATCGAACTAATAATTCTTACACCGGGCGCAGTCCAGTCGGTGCGTGATAGCATGTGACGAGGCGAAAAAAGGAATATAAAAATAATAAACATTTACAAAATCATCGGCTTACGTTAACCGTGCAGGTGGTATCGAAAGAACGTTCGAGTTTCTTCGTCCTTTAGTCAGCTAGGTTGATCCTCTACTATATGAATCTAATGGGGGGAAAGTCGTATTTTTTAAATTAAACGAGAACGATTGATGTATCGCAATGTCTTAAGGGGGTAATCACATGCGCAGCAGACTGTTCTCAAGGCTATTTTTATAAATTTTTTTAACAGAAACGGTAGGATCAATGGAACTTGAAATTTTCACAGCGTATTCATTAATGTTCAAAGTATAAAATAAATTTGTTACTGTTGTCTATATGGAGAGTACATATAAAACTTTAAACGCGTTTATCTGGAAACACCATCTTCTTAAACTGTCAGCACGATTACGCAAAGACTGCTCAACCGATTAACTCGAAAGTTTTACACAGTAGACATGTAATTTTTTCGCCCCTATCTCGAATACATTTATATTTTATTTTATTCATTTTTTCAATTACAAGTTGAGAAAAAGTTTCATTTTCGATATTTTTTTTTTGTACAGTCATTATTTTTCCAAACTTGGATTCGCTGCCTTCATTTTGATATGGGTACATCCCATATCAAAATGACAACCGTATATTTAAAAAATCTTTCTCGTTTTCTGCTTTCAGAATAGTGAGAAGTCTGGAATCATGTCGACAACAAACATAGAGCTCGCAAATGGATGACTGCATTTTTATCTATAATTACAGATTGGATCGGTTCTTCTTGTGATTCAATAAAATTTATTTGAACATTAACAAATATATTGTGAACATTTCAAGTCCATTAATCTTGCCGTTTCTATGAAAAAATTCGTAAAAATAGCCTTGAAAACGGCCTTACGCATGTAATTCTCTCCGTAATTCAAGCAATCGGGACGATGCGGTTCTCTCACCTCGGACAGAATGGCCCAGTTTTCGCTCTCGCTGTGTATAGTCAAGCGAAGCACTGATATCCTGCCGAGTCTTCGATCCACCGTTCCTTCGGCAACGCCAAGTACATCAAACTTACCTATCGTTCATATCGTACGTTTTTATGCGAGCTCTCAAATCGATTGCAATGCGGACGCAGAATGTTAGCTCTTACCTATTATAACGTAGCCGTCCTCCGTTGCATCGTTGCTATTTCTATCTAACAGCGGCGATAAATCAGACAACACTTCTACCGTCGTGTTGTAAAATCTGTCAGACGGATGTTCGGCATTTCCGCTCCTAAATAAGTACCTGCATAGACCGAAGAATCAATAGCGATTGTCCGCGTCCGCGAAGAGTCGAGCGATCAGTACAGTCGCGGACTTACTTCTTTATAAAAATAGGATGCGAAAATTTGAACTTCAAGTGATCCCCCGGCTGCGGCAGCAAACCCCAGAAGAACGACTCGCCTTTGTACGCTTTTTGCAGCGTATACTGCTTGTAAGGCTTGATCTGAGTCTCCACAGTCGCTTCGGGATTCTCGTGGGCGTAGAACAGCGTTATTTTGCCAAATTGTTTGTCCTGGTTTGTAATTAATTTACATGCGATTAATATATAATTATTAATTAATATGCGATCGATTACATATAATTAACATATCACTAATTACTGTTATATGATATCACCAATGTAGAAATGTAATTAATTCACTATTGCGTCCGCATTTACGTTATCGTCGATATCGATCGATCATTTATAACAGGAAATCAATAAAGATTAAGCAGAAAAGAAAAGTGATAAGTCTCTGGATGTATGATGAATTATGAGAAACTGCGTTTTCCTCTTTCGTCTTTGTTCTTTTTTTATTAATTAAATGTTTCTCAGTTCCATAAAAATTTGTGTCTACTTATTATTCGTGGGCGCGAATGCAGAGTTAGCGCAGCAATGTTAAAGATTACATATAGTTAATGTAAAATTTAAATGTAATTAAAGTCTGTAGCCAGTACACATTCTGCTTCATTTTAACTTAAGTGGATGACATTACCTTGAGTTTCTGCACTTTCCCCTTTAACGAGGAATGCGTTCCTATATGTTGAAAGAGGGAAGGCTTGTAATGCACCCACAACTCCGCTTTAGCCATCTTGCAGTGTTTCTGGAAGGAAAGAAGGATTTTTTCTTGCAGAATTAAACGCCGAACTTCACACGTTCCATGTTGAATTGATTTTACGCGACTTATCGTCCACACGTTGTTGTATTATATAAGCCAAATTTTATCTATTAAATAATACATATGTTATAATAGTTATTTCATTGGTATCTTTCACTTTAAAAGCCAAATATCAAGCGGCTTGAATGAAAAATTCAGCGTGCATCAGCGATAGCCCACGCGGCATGTGTTAATGTATTATTAAGAGTCTCGCTAATTTATACTTACGCTGTCCTTGTCTAGACTACAGACTTTGGTAGATATCAAGTGATCCAAAAGCCAGTCAACGGGCTTGTCATTGTGAAACATTAAAAAGAATTGGATCAGCCATGGCAGTTCCACACACTTGAACAACTTTCCTGTGTCATGCACACACAATTATAATTTTTATATATTTTTTAAATATATAGAATGTGTTTTGTATACCTTTTGATTACTGAAATATTTCTGTCATGTTCGATAATACGAGAAAGTATCTGAAAAAAATAGTTACACTATTCAAGAGGGCAATTATAATGGACGTTTTTTTTTCTACAAATTTTTTCTCAAAATCTTTTTTTGAAAATTTCAAGATTAAGATTTCTCTCTCTCTCTCTTTTTTATATAAATTGTATATTTTCATATGACTCACAAATAATTTTTGATATGGAAAAGAAAACGGAAAAAGATTTATATTTTTAAACATAAAGATCTGTTTTAGAAAGTGTTAAAAATGTCTATCGGCTTTAGTAGATTTTTGAATACAAAAAATAATTGACCTTTTTATGTTTTTCATTATTTCTAATATGATGGATTTATGTGACAGATATTTTTTCGTATTATCGAACACAACAGAATATTTCAAATGGTTAAGATATACAAAACGCCCTATATATATCATATACAAAGTGAGGCACCTAAAACAGACCACCTAAATAACTTTGAAAATATGCAAAATGAAAAAAAATATTAAATACAGAAGTTGTTTTAAGTGGTGTATCACATAGCAAACTAGTATGACCTTGAGCGTCATCAAGGTTACAAGAAGATTAGCTTGAATTTTTTCAATGGAAACCCCAACATTTTATTATATCACCCTTTTGACTAATTAATTTGAACTTTTCTAAATTCTGAAATTTTTTTTATTTGCCTAATATTTTTTCAGATATTTAAGAAAAACTTGGCAACTTTTTCAATATTTGGTTGACGAGATTTCGATAATTATTTGTCGGAAGAAAGTGGTACTAGGGGTGGAGGGATCTTTTTATTCTGTTTAATCTTAAGAATATGCTGTTATAATAGTGTTCTAATTTTTGTTAACTTGATAATTTTGAAATTTCTAACGGTTATTAAGTTAACAAAAGTTAGGACACTATTGTAACAACATAATCTTGAAAATAGAGTAAAAAGATCTAGTACTACTTTTCCTTCTGATAAATAATTATCAAGATATCGTAAGTCAAATATTGAGAAAGTTACCAAATTTTCTTTAAATATCTAAAAAAATATTAGACAAATAAAAAAATATTTCCGACTAAATTAATTGGTAGAGAAATATGATATAATGAAAATGGGAGTTAAAAAATTCGAGATGACCTAGTGATCTTGATGACATTGTTCAAAGTCATATTAATATTGCTACGTCATGCGTCACTTAAAACTCTATAACTTCTATATTTAACATTTTTTTCTATTTTGCATATATTTCCGAAGTTACTCAGGCGACGTGTTTCAAGTGCTTGTATATATGTGTAATAATGTCGTACCAATGAAACCAAGCTGACAGAAATCGAGAACGAACCAATTCTCCTTGGTACCGATCTTCTGCAACGCGAAGGACTTCATGGTAGTAATGAAGTTTTTCTTGGCCAGGATGTCGTCTTCCAGTTGCACGTAGAACGTACCTTTCGTCTGGGCGTACGACATGAGGAAGGCAAAGTCCAAATTTTGCTTCGAACGCCAAACGACGCGTTGATGATCATCGCCTAATGTATCGCGCAGCTTCGACAAATCCGGATAATAGGACGATGACGGTGATATCACATCGATTACGCCAGCTTCACATTCGTTTGGAAATCTACATGAGAAAAGATAAGAAAGTCATTGTTGCGAGAAAATTAATTATTTATGATATAAAATTATAATGTAAAATTATAATACTTTATATATTATACATTATATAATAAAAATATTAATTATAATGTAAAAATTATAATGTAAAATAGACAAATTTTATATATTATACATATTTCATTATATCATTATATCATATATTCATTATATCATATTTCTCTACCAATTAATTTAGTCGGAAATATTTTTTTATTTGTCTATTTTACATTATAATTTTTACATTATAATTAATATTTTTATTATATAATGTATAATATGTAAAATTTTATTATTTTATTATATAATGTATAATATGTAAATGTATATGTAAAATAATTTTAATATACATATAGAAAAGAGATGGGGGAACTTACTGAACTTCAATTTGCTTCGCAACGTACGTCACATAGTCCATGTCTGTCTGAAAAAGGAAACTTTGTTACTCATTAGTTCGACACTTCAGGAAACAGAGCCAGTATCCTTTCGTAATTTCACTCACTTCGGCCACTAGAACTATGATCAGCGTATCTGCGATTTCCGCAGCATTCATGCGATCCAGCAAGTTCTTCAGAGTTGCCATCAGATAGGATTGAATTTCGCGTTTCACCGTAGGCACCCCCAGTACCATGCTCACACCTGACTTACCCTTGCTCTGCACGAACGCCGGGCGCAAACTGTTCGGGTCATTGAGGAAGTGCGGCAGGAAGTTGTAGATCGAAGGCAGCTTGATGCTAGTAATGTTGGAGGTACCGTTGTTGATGAGCAGTTGCAGATCCGGTAGAATGTGATTACTCTCGATCAGTTGCAACAACTGATGCGATAGCAGATTAATCTCCTCCTGGCTGCCGATATATTTAGCGTGCAAGTGTTCTAGCTTGGCCTGAAGCTCAGCGATGCTGTTCTGCAGTAAGGTCTCCTCTCGCATGTCTGACGGTGTCAGCAGGTTCAGAATCGCGAACGGTACTAGCACCAGCGGCAACACGACCAGACATCGCTTCCGCACTGGAGTAAGAGCTGTGAAGTGCGGTGTCATTTTCCTCCTCTTTACTTCTATCAATTCTACATGATTGCATCAACAGTCTTAGAAAGTAGGAACGGAAATATCCTCTGATAACTACAGTTACTTATCGGCCAGAAACACCTGCGTCAAAGACGGAAGATTAATTACCAATTGTTGTCATCTGCATATATGATAGATATGTCGCTTGGTGTCTGAAAATTTAATGTGCTGGCAAATAATTTGTGTCGAAGCAGAGTAAGATTGTCCCACTTGCAGTTATTTTCTGATCATGATCTTGATAAGATAGCAGATAGCAATTACTTTTTTATTCTTCAGACAGCTTTTAATAAATTTAATTTTCAACAAGCTAGCAGGGAATTTATAATTATTTTCCTTAAACATACACACATATTATTCAAAGTATATAAATATCTTTTTACAATATATATATACTATTATGTGTATATGTGTATATGTATTACTCAAAGTTTATAAACATTGCTCAAGAAATATTCAATTTCCATAATAAAGCAATTGATATTGAATATAAAAAAGCTACTTCAAGAATATATATTTGACAACTGTAATCTTTCTATATATAGTAATTCTTTCACGCTTTCATGCTTTAAATTTCATTGACAGTTTGATAAGTTTACCAAATCTTAACAATCAACTTCAAGAATATATTTGACAACTATAATCTTTCTACATATAGTAATTGTTTCAAGCTTTCATGCTTTAAATTTCATTCAGACTGTTTGATAAGTTTGCCAAATTTTAACAATATAATTATCAGTAAATATAATTTTTTATACTTACATTGCAAGTTTTTCTGTTATGAATTATTCGTATTCAAAAACAGTAGAGTCTAACTAGGCTCAAGGAAGTCGTACTTAATTCCAGCTTGCATCCTTGGAAAGAATCAGAAAAAACCACCCTGAAGATTAAGTATAAACAAATGAGAAACCTACTATAAAATTATATAGTGAGGTCAAAGAATATCTATATTAGGTGTTTCTAATAATTCTCAAAATAATGTAATTTAACACGCATTAATGTATCCTTATGAGTTTTAATATTTGTGTAGAGCAGTACAGTATACAAGATTGTATCTTTCACTTGTAACTAGAACTCCTACCTACCTGTCTTTGAAGTACTGATAGTTTCTTGCTGATAAACATTTTTTACCTCATCAGCCCAATATTTTTCAGGATGACATCTTATCAGTCAAGAAATATGCGTCGTGATAATTTACATCGTCGTCGTTCTCACTACTACTTTGTCGTTCTTTTTGTCTCGATGACAAAGACTTGATGAATGCACGTTACGCAAAGTGTGGCTATTTGTTCTATATACAAAGTTCCTCGCAGGGAAGCGGCAGCGCTCGTTGCGCACCTGTTCCTGACATAACCTGCGCGTCCAGGCAACGGTCTCTCGAGGTCACTGTGTATAGAATATACCAGGTGTTCAAGAAATGTACGGAATGATAATAAAATGTCGCGCGGGGCGTATGATAAATCTTCACGAATATTTTTTTAAGGTGTGAAAAGACTCGAGGATCTAAAATGCCGGAAATTCAGAGAAATATCAGAAAACATGAAATTATGTATAAAAAGTTGCGAGAAGAAAAATATAAGTTTTGCAAATTATATGTGACCAATTGATTGCAAATCAATCTACATAAATTCTCATAAATTCTCATATTTATATAAATTTACGTAAATCATAATAGGTCATATATGAATGTACAGCTAATGCCAATCGATCCTTGCATTATTTTCCAAAAAGGAAATTCTGCGTATCGAAAAATACGGTATTTATAATATTATGAAATCGTTTTGGTCATCCTAAGACGATATATGTTATCAAAAACGCGCTCAATAATGCAAAGCAAATTAGGTCGACAGCCATATATTTATGACTTCGTGTGTCAACCTTACATATTCCCGAGGCGTTGAAAAATCTATCGCAATAAATTGTTGCAAAACTGCATTATCAACTGGCGTTACAACGACTTGAACTCTTCGACTTATCTATCAACTATTCGTTGATCGAAAAAATGGTAAATATGCAATATAACGCCCTCTCCTTAGAACTTTTTGAAATTTTGAAAATTTATGTATTTTAATGCGTAGAATTGATTTCTACATGAAAATTTGTCGCTCATGTACCGTTTTCTATTTTTTTTAATTCAGTTTTATGATGTCCGTAAGTAAGAAAGTGATGAAATTAATAAGCTTTATTGATGAAATTAGCGAATTATATCCTCCCACTGTTTCTACTTAATTGTTTTGAAATGTTAAAAATAAATATTTATCGCAAAAGTTTCTATTGCAGTATTGCAAAAAGTTCTAAGGTGAGAGTGTTATACTGCATATTTACCGAAAAAATTGTCGATAATGTAGTGTCCTATCATCCGACAGAATAAGCTAAGTTACAGAGAATTATGTTATCGACGATCTCTCGAGTCTCCATCGGTATTCTGACTTATCCGCTTTTTTTGCAACACAAACCCCATTGTGATTATATCGTCTTGACGAGGTGCATACCCGACGGCCGAATCGAGCGACAATAATTTACGGTAATTCACGATGAAATTGCAAGTGACAGATTAGTTAACGATCGGTGAGCAGTTCGTGATATCGCGGACGATATTTTCGTTGCGAGTGGCTTTCCCACTACTCGCACTCAACGAGACCAGCACGTATATAGGTGTTCGATGATTGCGTGCTGTCATCGCCCCGACTGCGTAAATTGAGGGCTGCAATTATCTTTGATAGTGATAATAAAGCTCATTGCTATCTCAGTGGTAACTAAATGGTGAAGATGACTCCGCTCGACGAAGGAAGGATCAGACAGGGTTTGGCTAGGGTATGCAGAATCCAAATTTGCTCCAATTATCATTGTAACAGAGTTTGACAGTACTCACCCTCTATTAGTCATTACAATAATAGTACAAGGAAAAATGTTATCTTTCAGTATCAAAATCCAGATATAACCAAAAAGCATGTAGTGAGTGTCCTGAATCTTTACAAAGGCTTGCAGTATGAGATCGAGCCCTTTGGTGAGTAAAATTGCAATGACAATGATCTCAAATATGAGGCAATACTTGATTCTGTTTCACTACTAAACTGACTTTATTTGATACCAGTCTTCAATGATGGCTCCCGTAAGGAATTGATCAATTTACAAGGAACAATACCTGTTGCTTATAAAGGTAATCTCCTTGTGGATGATATACTATATTCATTGGGTTCATTTGTTTATATATTTTTCACAATATAGGTGCCTACTATAACATTCCAATATGCATATGGTTGATGGACACACATCCTAATAATGCACCCATGTGTTATGTCAAACCAACCGCAGACATGAACATCAAAGTCAGTATGTTTGTGGATCACAATGGCAAAATCTACTTGCCATATCTTCATGATTGGGTACCTGTGAGTAGATTAATTATCATTGCTGGTTGCTAAGAATATATAATAATTTGGTACATTCTTTAAAACTACTAGAGAATCATATAATTAGAGGATCTACTAAATTGATAATTCTTCTGAGTAGTCTTATAGTTCCTGTATCATAGTTCTCTTTCTCTTTTACAGCATAATTCTGATTTGCTTGCTTTAATCCAAGTAATGATCGTTACTTTTGGAGAACAGCCTCCAGTTTATGCCAAGTCAAAGATGGAGATACAGCAGTCCACTTCTACGCCATATCCTGTTCAACGTGAGTAGACTTCATATATATAGAGGTTAACTCTTTGAGCCCACATATCTGGTAGAAAACAAGAGTGCAAATTTGCACCTGTATGCCTTTGGTATTTTTCACCAGATGTGTGTGCGCGCTCAAAGGGTTAAAGGAAAAAAGAAGAATTAATAATCCAATTTCATTTTCAGTGTTCTATATGACATTTTTTTGGAATCTCTTTGGTTGTAGCATTCATGCCTGTGCCGGGTAGTGGAAACGTGTCTGGCTCTGGTTTTCCGCCGTACCCAGCAAATTCCCAATATTCTAGCAGCAGCAATGTGTATCCACCATATCCAACTAGTGCATCATCGGGCTTCCCGTATCCAAGCTCTTACGGCTCTTATGCAGGAAACACTTCCGGTTATCCGACGCAGGGTTACACTGGTTCATATCCACCGTATCCGCCATCCACGCAACCGGTATCACGATTTATTCTGATTTATCAGTAGTTGGAAATGATACTTCATATCTACGAAATTGGAAGTTTTCAAAAGAAACAAAAAAACTGTATGGAGTTTTCATTTTGTTCCAAACGCGATCGAATTTTTTCTGCATTCTTTAGCTAAGATTCCGAGCAAAGGTACAAAATTTTTAACAAGTCAGAAGAAAAGAATCCAGAGTTACATTTTTGCAGATACAAGATATCGCCTCTTAGCTACTGTTACGACATTTATTTAACTTTAATATTTCTAATTAATATTAAATCAATATCGCATTTAATTACTTTATATAAAGTTGTAAATCATGTATGGGATTGATGGAGCGTTATTGAATATCTTTTCCAAGTCACCAACGGTGCAACCTGGTTCCGGCAGTTCCGGCACGATCACAGAGGAGCACATAAGAGCGTCCCTGCTGTCTGCAGTGGAGGATAAGCTTCGGCGACGCTTAAAGGAGCAGTTCTCGCAGCTGCAGGCCGAGCTGGAGACGCTGCGGCGGACGCAGCAAGAGCTAACGAGCGGCTCGTCGCATCTTTCTGATTTGTTCGAGAAATTAAAGAGAGAGAAACAGGAACTCGAGAAGAATGTAAATATCTTGCAGGATAAAGAGGCGGAGTTAGAGAAGGAGATCTCCAAGTTGTCTGATAACCAATCGATAGATGTCGACGAAGCTGTTACTACCATAGCACCATTGTATAAACAGTGAGTATATAAGTTTATAATGTATGTTAATGTATAAGATAAATATATATTTTCCATCATTGATTTATGCGTATAACGTGTAACAACTCGATATGTAGCTCAGATTAGAAATTGATTAAGACTAAAGTAAAATTATGAATACGTTCGATTCTGATGTTACTCTTCATCTCCAGGATGTTAAACGCTTTCGCCGAAGAAGCAGCCACGGAGGATGCGATATATTATCTCGCTGAGGGACTTCGGTCTGGCATCATCGATTTGGACGCGTTCCTGAAGCAAGTCCGACAGTTGTCGCGCAGGCAATTCATGCTGCGGGCATTGATGCAGAGATGTCGACAAAAAGCTGGTTTGGCCGGCTAAGATTTTTCTCGCGTGCATCGTTTTAGAGTTGCAATATTCCATTTTATTACAAAATATAATACGCTATGAAAGTGGAGCATATATGATTTTGGGAGATTGTTTTATCAACAATAAACATTGTCTTCTGCTCGTGATGCAGCGAGAGGAAAACTGTGTTTTAAGGAAGAAAGGATGTTGAATGAAACACGAATGATGCAGTTACAGTAATTACGCACATTCGAGTATAGGTATAAATCTTCATTTTTTCACAGAACTATATCATTACTATGATACTGTGCTTTACACATTCTGCACTTGGCGCTGAATGCGGAAGATAAATATGAATCCTTATTTTTCTCAAGGTGCAACACAAGTCGCTATATACCTCGCGAACTTCATGCCTTCATTGTGATAAAGAGTGAAATAAATTTATGCGCAACATACAAAATACTCAGATGTGTTTATTCAACTATAGTATGGTAATAAAGCTTAAAAATGTTTTTTGTAGTTTTACTTAAACGCCATCAAGTGTACTTGTTTTCTCTTTCATCAGTTAACTTAAGCTAAAACAAATACACTGAAATTTCTCAATTTAACCTGTAATAATAGATTTTCTGGTAATTACAATGTAAGTATCTTGTTAACCCTTTCGATACTACAGGTTACTGTAGTCACCAATCATCGTATGCTCACTGTATCCTACAGGTGACTATAGTCACCCATCATTGCACACTCACTGTGTCCTACGGGTAACTATAGTCACTCATCATCGAAAGTATATTATTAAACAATTTTTTAAATCTGAATAATTTAAAATATATTACATTGTAATATCTCATCCTTGACGAACAATTTATCTGTAATTTACATTATTTTACCGAATATCAAATGTTATACGCACTCTATGGTAAAATGTACGGTTATAACTGGCCTGTACAAAAAATCTTATTCACGACTCGAGTATCCGTACAGCGGAAGCATACTCGCGAACGACATAGCCGTATCGAAAGGGTTAAAGATATTAAGATATATCTGTCGACATTACCTATACATAAATCCCAACCCAGAGCAGTAGGAACAATACTCCAAAACCAGAAAATATCGCAGCGACTAAGGAGATTAAGAGTTCTTTGAATATGTCTCGTGTGAATTTGGTACTTGTGACCTCGTATACAAAGAACCAAGCAGTAAAGAATATTCCAATCCCTAGTAGTACCACCGCCAGCAGTGGAAAGACAGCCGGATTCACGGGTGATACATATCTTGTCATTGATTCGATTTCCACCTAAATTAATCAGGTAGTTGAATCATTAATGGAAAATATTCCTTTTTTATATATACATATCTACACTCAATATTTTTTAGTCTTTTGCAGCACATTGCAGAAATGTAAGTTGCCACAATATTGGAAAATAAATTTCAAATTAATCTCCAATAATTGAGGAAGAGCTCATTACATAATTATCATCCAAATAAAAATTGACAGTTTTTTACGTACCATCTTTTAAATTAACGCGTTTGACGTGGCCTGAATAAAATATCCGAGACAGATTATTACCGGTCGGCCAAGGTCAACCATGGACTAAGGAATAGGGAAACGGAGCCGGGAGCACACACTATAGCGGGGTAATATTCCCGCGGAGATGGAGGGGTCGCCATATTCGTTTCTCCTATTGCGGTCCATTTAACGTTTCAATGCATTTGTAGCGTTAAGTAGACCGCAGCCTCAAAATAAAATTTAAACCAGTATTTACAGTCGAATCTTATATTTTAATATAATTACCTTAAGTTCATTTTTAGACGCTGTACGGATAGTTTTATTGACTAGGAAGTATTTAAGAATAAATTTAAGACGATCTTAAATATAAAACTTACATAAAAATATCGCTCATAAAATTATAAAAAATCACATTATATATTGTTTTACATTCAACATTTTTATTTAGTACATTTTAATAAATAAAAGTACAATAAATGACAATATATGAATGAATCTTTAAACATTTCTAAATATTTTCTAATTTATTTAATTAAGAAATTCTAATTTGTAATTTATTTAAATATTTAGATATTTTATCTTATATATTTCGTTATTGGACACCCTGGCACTATACAATTAAATATTTTGCTATAAAATATTAACTTTTAAAAATAGATCAATCACAATCGACTATTACAAGAATAATCTATTGTAATTGGTCTATTTTTATTCTTATTGCCTGTTGCCTGGCATTGTGCAAGGGGCTTATAGCTGTAAGGTTGCAAGACACGAAATGAAATATTTTTATTCGCTGACAGCTTACGTTACAGCCTTACAGCCTTAGGGCAAGAGCACAGGCTTTTGCATAACACATAATACATAACGCATAAGAGAATAAACCAATTAGTTTTCTTCATTTCCCTCCTCAGGACAGAAATGAAGAACTCTGATTGGTTTATTCTCTTATACGTTATGTATTATGTGTTATGCAAAAGCCTGTGTTCTTGCCCTAACTCTTACAGCTATTGTAAACGAGCCTTTACACATAATACATTACGCATATAAATAAACCAATTAGTTTCTTGCCCTAACTCTTATAGCTATTGTAAACGAGCCTTTACACATAATACATTACGCATAAGAGAATAAACCAATTAGTTTTCTTCATTTCTCTCCTCAGGACAGAAATGAAGAACTCTGATTTGTTGATTCTCTTATGCGTTGTGTATTATGCGTTATGCAGAAGTCTGTGCTCTGGCCCCAAGGATTCAATTCCTGACGGCGTACGAATGAGATACGCATGCGAAAATCTATATTATTAGGTTGTTCGGAAAGTTCGTTTCAAATTTTTGAAATAAATTAAGAGCGCAATATTTTACACAAAGAGGAACTTTATTGAAGCAAATATGTACCGTTTTGTTCAACGACCTTGGCCCATCTTTCAGGAAGCTGCATGATGCCTTTGCTCCAAAATAAAGGTTTCTTATTGGCGAAGAATTTATCAAGATGACTTTTGAAGACTTTCAAAGACTCGAATTTCTTGTCCCGAAGAAAATTTTTTAAAGAAAGAAATAGATAGTAGTCAGATGGGGCAAGGTCGGGAGAATATGGAGGATGAGGAAGAACGTCCCATTTAAAGTCTAACAGCTTCCTACGGATAGACATTGAGACGTGAGGTTTGGCGTTATCATGATGGAAAACAATTCCACGCCTGTTGGCCAATTCAGGGCGCTTCCGTGCGATGGCAGTCTTCAGTTCGTCCAGTTGAAGGCTGTACTTCGCCGCGTTGATGGTTTCGTTTGGTTGAAGAAGCTCATAATATACCACGCCCTTAAAATCCCAGATACTCAGAAGAACCTTTTTCGTGAAGCCCCGGCTTGGCCACTGTTTACGTAGACGCGTCGCTGGTTCCCCACGACCTCTTGCGGCTAACATAATTGTATAGGATCCAACTTTCATCGCCTGTTATGATCCTCTTCAAGAACGGTTCTTTTTGGTGCCGTTGAAGCAGCATATCGCAGACGTTCACACGTTCCAGCAACTGCCGTTCATTCATTTCGTGTGGCACCCACACATCCAGTCGACTTGAGAATCCTAGCTTCTTCAGATGGTCATGCACGGTGGAAACAGACTTGTGCAGAGTGTCGACGAGTTCTCTAACTGTCACTCAAGGATTTTCGTGCACGAGATCCATAAGAAGCGTTTCATCAACCTCCTGAAGCCGGCCTGAGCGAGCTTGATCTTCCATGTTGAAATCGCCAGCTTCGAATCTTCGATACCATTTTCGAACTGTCTGGTGAGTGACGCAGGCATCTCTATATACTGAGAATATCTCATTCAGGGTCTGCGAAGCCGTGAAGCCACGTTTAAAGCAATATAGCATCACATGACGAAAATGGACTTTTTGGTTCTTCATTTTTCAAACTGATTTCTGACGAAATAGTCGCACTTAGGAAGATCTGCGAAGTTTCCTTAGCGGGCTCATAGATCCGGGAATGTTTGTTGACAAACATAAAATCGTTTAGAGCGCCCTCGTTCTTACTGATTCATAGATGTCTATACTATACTAGATTGAACTTCTCAAAAGAGCTGTATCCCGCCCATTTTCCGGTTCGGCCATGAAGACCGCCAAGACATGGCGGCGGTGTGTGTTTGTAGTGTGTATGTGAATACCCGATGCGTATGTAGTAGTGCGTGGTAGTGCGTATGTGACACCTGATGTGTCTACTACTATTTATGTTAGTAAAACTGCAAATCTACAAACGAGATAATGCCGAATAAGTATTGTAAATTTCAAAAATACGAACAAGAAAGAATATCATTTAAAGATGTGTGTATTAATAAGGTGTTGCTAATCTAAGTGTTTGGTAAAGGTTAAAATTAAATTGAATATATACAGTTCAAAATATGTCAAAGTATTTGTATTAATATTTTTTACATACATAAAGAATAAAATGCAACTTATGTGTTATTAAATAATATTAATTTTATAAATTTGTGTCTGTTACTTGCAGGATTTCTATCTTTCGTTGTTTTTGTAAGTGAATACATTTTAAGTGTTAAGTACATATGACAAATAATATTTATTAATTGCAAACGGTGTGGCCTATCTCTACCTATTTCAAATCCTTCGTAGCAGTATTATTTTACTACATTTTGACAACTATGGTCAAATTCTTTTTTCAGTGTACATTATACCCAGTAAATACAAAGTAACAATAACTGTTAGTTATAATGTTCTACTTAACACTAAAACCTAAACCTAAACACTAAACCTGGTGCATAATATGTGTTATATTATGCTTACACTGTTAAATGGAAAATTATATGTAACAATTATATTACTGTAATATTTTACAGAGTAATTTTTAATTATACCGTAGAGTTTGTAATAGATTTTCCAATGAATTAATTTTGTTTTCTTTTCTCTTTAGCTTTTGCTTCATTGTTTTGATTATTCTCAACATGTGCTTTTTCCGTGGACTCATTTCCTGCTTCTTCTTAATTAATATAAGTGAATTGCTCATGATTTTAATTGATTTTTGCTTGGGCAGTTTTGCAATACCACCAGTAACATTTGCAGGTTGTGTTTTCGGTGATGGAATTGAAGCAAGAACTGTTGCGTTTTCTATTTTCTCTTTTAATATACTTCTCCACACAATTGATGACATATTTTTTACTGTAGATGTAGAAGCTGCAATATATTCTATCGCAGGAATAGTATCACATTCCATCATGGAACTCGTAACAGGTTGCATCAGAGGATCACTATTACATTCCACTGCAGGAACAGTGTCACAAGCAGGAGCTCTCAGAGCTATTGATGGCACAGCCAAATTTTTTAATAGAACACTACTTATATTTGCTTTTTCCATGATATCTGTAGGTAAAAAGTGAGCACTACAGATTACATGGTGTTTTTTTGGTGTAAAATTTCCTCCGATTGCACAAATCCATTTTTTTAAAATCTCTGGACGTTTTATCGGAAATCTGAAATATTAACAATGTTTAATTGCAAGATAACCCTCACATATTACAAACCTCGAACATTTATTATATATAAATGTATTCTACTTACTTAAATAAATGATATCCTTTTTTATTCGTATTATTGCAATTAACAATGCAACATGTACTTGGCATTATCTCGTTTATATATTTGCAGTTTTACTAATATAAATAGCAGTAGATACGACACATCAGTGTAGACACATCAGGTATCACATACTTACAGTACAGCACTACTACATACGCATCGGATACTCACGTACACACTACAAACACACACCGCCGCCATGTTTGGCGGTCTTCATGGCCGAACCGGAAAATAGGCGGGACACTCTTGTATAGGTCAAAGATCGAAGTTAGCAATCTAGTATAGTATAGACATCTGTGTACTGATTACATACAAATGTGGAGCGCGCGAAATTTGAAACGAACTTTCCGAACAACCTAATATATATGACGCGAACTGTACATTTTCGCATACGCATCTCACTCGCACGCCGTCAAGAATCGAGCCCCAGTGGTGCGATTCTTTAACTCGTTATTAGAGTTAACGACACTTTCGTTATCGTGGCGCAGCTTTTCTATACAAAAGTTTCTATACAAAGCTGCGCAACGATAACGAAAGTATCGTTAACTCCATTAACGAGTTACAGAATCGCGGTACTGTGGTGCGATTCTATAACTCGTTATTGGAGTTAACGACACTTTCGTTATCGTTGCGCAGCTTTTGTATACCGTAGAAAAGCTGCGCAACGATAACGAAACTGTCGTTAACTCCAATAACGAGTTACAGAATCGCGGTAATGGTGCGATTCTTTAACTCGTTATTGGAGTTAACGACAGTTTTGTTATCGTTGCGCAGCTTTTCTCCGGTATACAAAAGCTGCGCAACAATAACGAAAGTGTCGTTAACTCCAATAAGTTAAAGAATCGCGTCGCAGGCTTGTGTCCTAATTCGCACCGCAGTATTTGTTGCAGCTCTACCGCCGCATACATGGGCCGTGTTCCAAAATTCACTGCTAATACTGAAAATATATAGTTTATGTTACTCAAACTATAACTTTTCAGTGCTGGCAGTGAATTTTGGAACACGGTTTTAATCACAACATTTCACAGTACGTGTCTATTTGTGAACTGGTAGAAACCAATATGGCGGGAAGCAATTCCTCCGCATATCTGAGTTTACACTCCTTTCGCCCAAATAATGTTTTTATGCTCCATCCTTCTATTCTTTAAGCCCGTATCAGACTACGGATTGGGATTGAGTATTAGATTGTAATTTAACCAATCAGGACTAAGTTTATTATATTTCAGATTATTTTTTTTTTCCAGTTGGTCAAATTTTAATCCAATCTCAATTCCAATCCATAGTCTGATACGGGCTTTAGTCCATGGCTTAACCTTGGGTGCGTTCTGTTTCACGCATATGCGCGCATTTATCTATAGTTTATGTCACATATCCTATAAAAAATATGCGCGAAACGGAATGCACCCCTTATTAAGGCCTGGTCTACAATATGTGTTGTAAGCTGTAAGCCATAAGAACTGACCAATTACAGCTTATTATTTTTGTAATAATCGACTGTGATTCGCCAATTCTTATGACTTACAACTTACGACACGTATTGTAGCCAGGCCTAACTGGCGTCTGTAGCCAAAATTGAGAAAGAGAGAGAGGGGGTCACAGTACGATAAAAGAAGAAGAAACAAATCTTCTCTTTCCAAGTAGTATAATTCAACAATTAAGCTGCCTAACTTTTTTCCTTTCTCCCCCTCTCTCTCTCTCTCTCACTCTTTATAGGCTGCGTTCCGAAATTCACTGCCAGTACTGAAAATCTATAGTATACGTGACACAAACTATGTATTTTCAGTACTGGCAGTCGATTTCGGAACGTAGCCATAGTTATCTCCTTCAATCAATCTTCTAACGGTAAGTCCATAAACGTCATTAAATATCAGTCAATGATAATTGACTGGACATCAAATGGTTTGAAAAAAGTTAAAAAATGATCGACTACTTTCAATGCTCTTGAGATGCAATTGATTATCAGAGACCAACATCGCTCCGTCGATCGCACACATTTTTATCGATCGATCCGAGTCGATCGTTCGAAAGTCAAAAGTGCAGCACAGTGCAACCGGAATGAACAGCCCTCCGGGAAGAAAGGACGAGTGGAGGAACGAGTTTCCGCGCTTGCGCGTCCGTTCGCGCCCGAGAGCGTCCGTGCAACCGCGCTCATTTCGTGGCAGGCAGATCCACGTTCCGAGGTAATCCGTGCGGGATCAGAGCACCGTGTTGAGATCGCGGAGAATCGTCAGGTCGTCACTTTCTAACGGCTACGACGTGCCCGTGGCGAGTCACGAACGAGGTCACGAGAGGAAGTGGTGGTTCGCGTACGGAGGTGGTGGTTCCAGAGGCGGTTCGCTGGCAGTGGTGACGACAGTGGAGACAACGGCGGTGTGTCGCGACGGCCGCGACGCGGCGGAAGGAATCGAGCAGGAATTGATATACGCGTGCATGCGATGTTAGCCGCCGCCGCACAATTGAGAATACTCGCGCGACGTGTTACATTATTTTTCCAGCGCGTCTACGCGCCACTCCGATGTGAGTGCGATCGTCACTCCGTGCTTCGGTAAATCGCCACGGTAATCAGGTAAACCGCCGCCGTAGCAGCAGCAGGCACGTCCGCGCATCATCATGTTCTGGACGAATAATTACGTGTCATCGCCGCATATCGAGGCATTGCTCAACAAAGAGGCAAGTGGTCATTTTTCCGCCACTCTCGAGTGTTTCCTCAAACGATTGCGTGTTCCACCTCCCCCTTCACGCCCCCACCAGCGTATCATCGTAGATGAGCGTTTCTGACTTAATCTGTAATTTGTGTTTGCAGGATGTCACGTTACACGAGCTGATGGATGAGGAGGATATTTTGCAGGAATGTAAGAGCCAGAACAAAAAGCTGGTCGAGTAGTAAGTAGTTGATGTTTACTTTTGGGTCTTTGTGTTGGATATTTGGTTGTAGCATTTTTTATACGAACGATTAAACACAATGTGTGGTTGATAGTTTAACAAGGCCCGCTGTTATGGAAGAATTAGTGACATTAACTACTAAAGAACCATCCATGGACATCGAAGAACGTTGGCGTTATAAGTATCCTAATGTTGCCTGCGAGTTGCTCACATGTGATGTGCCTACATTGAATGAGAAACTGGCAGGTATTTGGAAACATTTTATTATGTATAGTGAATGATCGCGCAGCTTCTCAGTCCTGCAACAACTACATTGTATCCTCAAAACCTGTTTCAGGTGACGAGGCACTTTTGGCCAAATTATATTCTTTCATAGATACTGATCAGCCATTAAATCCACTACTTGCATCATTTTTCAGTAAAACTCTTGGAGTACTTGTTGCTCGTAAAAGTGATCAGGTGATTATATACAAATTTTACTTTTACATGAGAGATATATCAGCGCATAATGAATGATATCTGTATCATGATAACATGCACTTCACATAATTATCTGATTGGTTAATTGTGCCATGATAACTTCCTTTGAAATAGATATCACTTAAACCCATTAGCAAAACAATATTAGGTAAATAATAAATCATCTTTTCCCTCTTACCTTTCCTATGTCGCCTACACATCTGTCTATCCTGCATATTCCTGTCTATTCCAGAATTGGTATTCCTATCAGTTCACATGCTTACAGGTTTTAGAGTTTCTTAAAAGTCGTCAGAAATGTGTAGATCTACTGTTGCGACACTTAGAGACTTCTGCTATTATGGACTTAGTGCTAAAACTTGTTACTCAGGTGGAAGGTAGTGATATGCGTCAAAACATATTGAACGTAAGACTTGGAAATTATTTGTACGACATATAATTAGTATGATAGAAATATTTCTGTCATACTGGAACATGATGTACAGCTGTATTACCTCTTCTATATACACCTGCTTCTTCGATAGTGGTTAGATAGTCAACATTTAGTGCAGAGACTGGTAAAATTGTTAGCACCTACTTCAGAACCAGCCAAACACGCTAACGCGGCGCAATTACTTTGTGATATGGTGATGGCGGCGAGGGATACTCAACGTACATCCACAGAACGCGCCGATCCAGATCCTATTTTAAATACTCTAGAATCGTAAGTACATCTCACCGTGTGGTTGCAAATCTTAGCCACATTATTCCACTCTGGAGAACCGACTCGAATCACATGTGTTTCTCTTCCACAGAGGGGAAACTGTGAGCCTATTATTAGAGACTATCTTAACAGGAGAAAAACTAGAAAGTAGTATCATCGGTGGAATACAGGTGCTTTTGGTACTTCTAGGACAAAAGGCTAACAAGTACGACGAGTATATTTAATGAAATTTATTATTTTAATTTATTTAACAATGTTGAGATCAACGGTACATTAAAGAGTTGTCTTCGTTTGCCGCAGTGCGTTGAACGAGGGGGACGTACATATTTACAGCGAGGATGTCGCGGACAATGAGCAACGTATTAAAATTTCGGACGCAACTCTACCATATCTGGAGCACCTTCATAAACTTCTTCTAGATCCACCATACGTAAGAGACGCTTGATACATTTTTCCACGGGCATTTTTCCCGTCTTGTATCACTGCTGTGCCTAAACGCAACTGTACTTTATTTCTGTACTATTTTAAGAAAATATCTCTGTAAATCTCTCTCTGCATTATTCAGAAACCTGCAGTGAAGACAACCGTCGGACTTTTAGAATGTCCATTGGGAAATACTCGTTTACATGTAGCGAAATTGTTAATGGCATTATTGTCGACGGAGAATTTAAAGATCCATGAAAGTTTAGCAAATTTGGGAACATTCCAAACATTGTTGGTGAGGATACGCCGCACGATCTTGAAAATTCATCTTACGTTGTAACTGTTGTGCGTTACTTTACTGAAGTGTACCTCAAATTTCGCAGGATCTGTTTTTCAAGTATACGTGGAATAATTTTTTACACACACAAGTACAACAGTGCCTGGCCTTAGCTATTAATTGCGGACATCGGGATACTAATGATATTATTTATAGTAATGTGAGTCGCATTTTATTTTTTTTTTATTACGGAAAACTGCCATCACATTGGAATGCACTGAAAATAACCACGTTGCGTTGATTTTCAGATATTTATCAAGTGCAAATTAATAGACAGAATTTTAGAAGCCTGGGACAAGAACGAGAGTAAACAGTAAGAGTACAATTCGTACAGATCAATCATTATAAGTCTCGCGCTCTTAAATATCTTATATACAAACTTTGCACGTTTTCGACATGCACTCATATTGCAGGAACAAAGAAAATGGTGTTCGGCAGGGGTATATGGGACATTTGATAAATATCGCGAACGATATCGTCAGTCAGTGCGAGAAGAGTAATATATTGAACAGCTTCTTGAAGAATAATCTGTCATCCGAGTGTCTTAGTAAGTGGGAGAAGCTTGTGAGTACACAGTTGGTGGAGATCAATAAGATTCATCAAACTGTAATGATGGTACGTACAACGGTGCATTCTGCATAGATATGCGTATGCCTACATTAATATCACCTTTTGTAAATCTTGCCGATGCCATGACAAGTAACGTGTGATTGCAATAATGATAGAATTTCCAGGGTGATCAGAATCAAGTGTACCTGATGAACTCCGATGAGAATCCGGATGAATACAACTCTTATTCGCAAGAGGCGTACATCCAGCAGGTACGCTACGATAAGTTTCTGTCGTATATTGTGACTTACTTCTTACTGGTGGTGGTAATCTTGGCTCTAGATGTACACCAACTATCAGGGCCAGCAAATCACACCACCGTTTATCGAGAATTTTGGGTTCCACGACGATGAGTTCAACGACGGCGATGATGCGCTCCAGTAAGTACTACGCGATCACGTCTCTTGTGTCTAGGCTAGCACCTAGTTTGTCCTAAACGCGATTGTACAGCCTTGTCATGTAGAAAGAGACAGAGAGAATCGAGAAAACGCACGCGTTAAGAGAAACATTGCGACGTAGTATCGCCACTGTCGTTCCTCCCCTGTTATTTTCGTTAAGAAGAATGATATTATAGTAATCCAGTTGACCAATTAACAACGTTGGCCTTTACTCTCAGTGAAGAAGATCTCGACAAGCGAGAAGATATGTTCAATAAGGTAGATAGACTTCCTCGATCATTGCCGTATAAGATCGCCACGCGCTCGCGTTAACTCACGTTAATTGATCGCGTCTGTTTGCCGACGCTGTTAAAGCTGTGCCAACAAAAGCAGAAAGCTGGTCTCGAGGATTGCGGCGGTGGAGTGGAATGGGGCGATGAGGGCGAGCTAACGTTCCAGACTGTGGTGGACAAGCGGGATTGGCATTCGAAGCAACAGCATCAGGACTCCAGTTCGTCGGACGAGGACGACGAGGACGCGCGCGACATGCACATGGAAGTCGACACGACTGACCGTACGTTTCTCGTTTTTCCGCGTATCCCCACCTTCCGCTCGCACGCAGGTCGTCGGTTGACTTCAACGTCCCTCTTTCTCTCTCTCTCTCTCTCTCGAAATTGCAGCTTGGGACACTACCGAGCCGTTGACTTCCAATACCGCACTTCCGCCGGTCAATCCGTGGGATGTGGTGCCGTCGGAGCCAGTGGAGTCCACCGGCTGGGCCAACTTCGACAACTTCGAGAATTCCTTAAGCATAGAGAACGCCGCGAGCGAGGACAAGAAGCAGTGCGACGACGAGCTCAAAGAGAAGATGTCGGAAGCGGCGACGGATCTGAAGGAGAAGGACACGACTACCAGCGAGAGCAGCGTCGTAGACGGCGACGAAAAGAGCACAGATACGGCGAATGTCGAGGTAACTGGGCCGGTCGTGCCGTCCAATGCGGAAACCAATCTCAACAGCAAGAGCGACGAGGACAAGAATGCTAATCCCAGCAAGCCGCCGGTTGCCAACAGGTATTTATAACGTCTATTAGCGTCGACGCTGGAATAATTCGTAAAAAGTCCGCCTTGCTCGTTCTAGCGATGTCAAGAGCGCGGAGGAAGCCACGGCTGCGACAACGGCAGACAACATGAAGAACGCAACAGCCGCGAGCGAAGAGCCACCGCTGCCGCCGCCGGTCGACCATCAGGCTCCGAACAGCACGCCCCCCGCCGACTCCGCGCCAACGTCGAAAGACGCCAAGTGAAACATTGTCCCCCATCCACCCGCCCTCCCCCCACCCGCCCTGCCTATGTTAGACGAGATATGGCAATAGGAAGAGAAAATCATATCAGTATCGAGTCGTACAAGAACGATCGGAGCATATTACGCCTCTATTTTCATTAGACACCACGTGTTGATTATGTGCTTTAAAAACTGAGATGAAAAAGGAAACCAAAAGGGAAAACAGAAAGAGGAGAGTGTTGACGCTGGGCACAGTACAGTCCCGTTGCAGGGTATATCTCGAAGAAAATAAAGAAAAGAAAAACAATACGAATGCCGAACCTACCATCGACGCTCAACTACCGTTTAGCGAATATAATTTGATGTTTATTACATATACATATAAATATCTAAGTATGTCCTGCCCTCTCTCGAATCCCCACCCTACACCCCACCACCCTTTTTCGGATGGCTGATGCGCCCACAGGTATCCCCTTCCCCCCTCCCCCGCGAAAGTGAAGTCCCTCCCGCGTATATTTTACGACTGTATTGTTAAGAGTAAAACTGTTATTTATACGTAACTGATGAACTGGTCTCTACTCAAAAGAAAGGAGGAGCGGCGACGGAAAGGGGAGAGAAAGGAAGGACGAACGTCGCGACGTCGACGAGAGAAAGAGGGAATGGAAGGAAAGAGAGAAGCGTCGAAGGGGGATTTCGCCTGCGCTTGATCACCTCCGCTCGACGTTTGAATTTGATTTCACGGGACACGTTCACACATTGTCGCGAGCGAACGAACGCGGCGAGAAATGGAGAAAGAGAGAGAGAGAGACAGGGAGAGACGTGAGGGAAGGAGAGAACTCAAACTCGTGAAACGCCGTTCACAATACTGTAAGACCGGTATTTCGCGAACTGGTGCTTTTGCTTATTCTTTCGATAAGGCAAAGGTACTTAGGTGCAGTGCCTACTGTCTAACTGAGCGTACGTTAGTGCAACGATGCGATAGCAGGAGAAGAAAGACGAGAGAGAGTGTGAGAGAGAGAAAGAGAGAGAGAGAGAGAGAGGGGAAGAATCGTGTATTTTTATTACCTTTTGTCATAATATTCGGTCGAAATTTATACGTGATATCGCATTAGCAGCCGGGAGCTCTCGACAAACTTGCGCGCTTACTTGCATCTCAATAGAAGCGGAAAGGAAGCGGAAAGATTTGTACATACGTACGTTTAAGCGACTGTTAAAGTCTTTCACGAAGATCTTCCAGAAGATAAAATAGCGTTTAAAATTGCAGGGGGAAAGCAAAAGAGGTGAAAAGAAAAACGAAAACAAACGTGTTGCGCACGCTTCGACCGAGCTACCTTTACATACTTATCGATATGTATTTTGTCATTCTCCGAGAAACTGAGACAATTCTGCGAATTATGTTACCTGATTGTTCCGCGACTTTCTTCTGCCTCGCAGGTTTTGCAGCAGCAATGTGTTTATAGCGTTGTACACGAGATATTGTTCATAATTAAATGATAAAATAATAATAAAACATTGTTCTAAATCCCAAAGTATTTTTCGTTTCGTCGTGTCGTCGCAGTTTAATAAGGAGATCCTTTTACAAAGACATTGCGTTACATATCGTACATGCCTCGCGCTGATTCGCGTCTCGATCCTCCGTTGATCGAATCTCTACGTGCTACTCTACGCAATTATCAATAACTTACTATGCTACATGCGGACGAAAAGTATCACTCGTCTTGTGCAGTCTTTGTGTTCAGCAGTGTTATCTGTCATTTTCGTTCTTACTTTACAGACGCAAATGTCAAGCGTGTCTGCCTCGTTCTCGCTTCGAGGCGGAGCGTCGTTCACGGTTTCACGAGAATTCGTCGTCCAGGAATGGCGGGTCGTACAACGATATGTCGACTCTCTCGTGTCTGTAAGACGGTAAGAATCAGTCAACAGCGTCCGACCTCAATCAGAAAAAAATATTTTTGAAAACGTTAAAAAAACATTTAAAAAATATTTTTGAAACATAAAAATTAATTTCGAATGAGTTTTATTAATGTAAATTAAATATTAAATAAACGTTAAATAAATATTTTTTCTTAATCATTTCATTTTAAATTAAGAATTAATATAAAATAAACGTTAAATAAATTTTTTTTTAAACATTTTAAATAAAGAATTAATGTAAATCGTACATCGAATAAACGTTAAATAAACATTTTCTGCGCAATGAATGGAAGAAATGTTGTAAAAAGATGTAAAATAAATATTTGAAAACGTTATAAAAATATTGTCCGCTGATTGGGGCGATGATCGTCGGTGCGAGAGAACGAAAGCAGGGTTGAGAAGTAACTCGTTACTTGTAACGAAGTTACAGTTATAGTTATTTTTTTTTTATAATTATAACCTAAGATTGTTCCGTTTTTCATCTATAACTGTAACTTATCTTAGTTATATTTATTTGATGAACTAACTAACTAATTTAATACCCACAATAAACACAAAATATCATCGATGTTACAATGTCAGCTAAATCATATGTTATGTTACATAACAATTGCTTTGTTATATAACAAAATAACAGTTACGTAACATACCATATGATTTAGCTGACACTGTAACATCAATGATACTTTGTGTTTACTGGGTAGTTACTTTAACAGTTACTTTATATATTTCAAACTGAAGTTTCTGGCAGACCAACACAATAAGGCGACGTGCGATGCTTGATATTCAATAAGCATACAGTTATTCTGGTTGCATTTAGAAAACGCGCTATTGCATCATCTATCTTAAGGCCTGGTCTACAATACGTGTCGTAAGTTGTAAGCCGTAAGAATTGGCGAATCACAGTCGATTATTACAAAAATAATCGGTTATAATTGGTTAGTTCTTACGGTTTACAGCTTACAACACATATTGTAGACTAGGCCTTATCATTCATTAGATGTAAAACAAGGATAAAATGCATTTTATAGATTTTTTTTGCATTTTGCACTTCTCTGTAAAATTTACGGTGGCAAAAGAATCATTCATGTAAGTAGAACTTCAACTGCGAATTTAAAAAAATATAAGAATTTATTATTAATAAGTCTTTATTTATAAAATGTCAATATATTTTTTAGTGAAAAAATCTAACTTTTGATATTAAGATTATTTTTTATATTTTTGTATTTTAGTATTTTTAGTATTTATTATCCTCATCAAATTCATTCAATTTCTTATAATTGTTATTAATAGTCTTAAAAGATAACTATAAATTGCTTATTTAAATTAATGAAACTAATTTGTAAAAGTTATATACAATATGAGGAATATAATAATCAACAAACTACTTTTATATAAAATTGAAGGAATTTACACAATTACAAGATTTAAAACAATAGTACAATTATTGTAAAAAAGTAACTGAACTAACAACTCGTTACTTTCTAAATAACTATAACTGTAATGTTATTTTTGAAGGTCATTAACTTGTAATTGTAATTAGTTACTTTTTCAGTAAAAAAAAATTATAACTGTAACTAGATATTTTTATAAAGTAACTTTCCCAACCCTGAACGAAAAGCAAAGAAAAACGCGACGATGTTACCTCTCGGTACTCTCGTCCGTTGTATTGTCCGTGTCTGTAAGGATCCCAATCTCGTAAACCACGGCTTTTATCACGTACCTGAAAGGGAGAAAATACACATTTTGAAAATATTTCTCTTTCTTTCTCTCTGGAGAGTGTAAACATGTAAATCTTATTAGTTAGTTTAAACATGTAAATATCGAAACACACAGACTGAAAAAAGAAAACTATATAATCACGTGGCGAGAGAATTACCGTTAGGAGGGCATTTTTCTTTACTGTTATTCTAATCTCAGCAGATTTATATCAACTGTTTCTTTTTTATCATGGGGTGATCACGAGATGACATACACTGAGAGAAAATATTGTATTTATAAATTAAACAAATATTTGTTCGAATACGACTGTGAATACATTTATTTTAATTAAGCGATTATTTTCTAAAATTCAAGAAAAAAGTTTACATTCAGAGAACCTCTGTATTGTATTTTAGAAATTAATCGCTTAATTCGAATAAATGTTTTCACAATCGTATTCAAGCAAATATTTATTTAATTTTAATACAATTTTTTCTCAGTGTAGTAGAAACCAACTATTTTAGCAACATATCCAGATAGCACGAGACGACCCGAGAACGCCCTGGATGCCCTCCAAGATACATCCGGGACACTTTCCGAGCGATTTCCAGAACATCTTGCGCGCTTTCCGGGTGTATATAGATATAAAGGGAATTACACGTCGGTGTTGGCTGCGATCTCCGTCGAATTATCCGTCGAGTTGTCCGTCGTCGAGCTCTCGGACAGCAGATTCTCGTATTCCTGCGCGAGGTCAGGTATCGGACCAGCACTCACTGATAGCAGCGTCGTCGAGAACGACAGCATCGTCAATATAAGTAACAGCATGATTTGGGAGGGTGGAAACGGCCAGCGGAGTCGATCGCGGAGTCCAGCGGCGCACGACATTTTAAGGCGACAGGCCCCGGTCGTTTCGGCCGCCACTTTTATAGCGGCAGGCATCCGTCCATCTCGTTAACACCATCGCGGCTCATATGTGTATTGGCACTTTTGCATTACGCATTCACGATCTCTTCATAAGTGGCAGAGGAAATTTTCCGCGTCTGGTTGCGATGCGCGCGCGAGCGATGCAATTGCGTCAGGTCGCGCGGTATAAATACCTCGCGAAAAGAAAAAAAAAATCGTCGTTCGTGAATCTTTTAATAATGCGAGAGATGATGCGAGAGCGATTAATGCACTGGAGTGTCTCGGGGGAGCGAGGTCTTCGGGTAATTTGTCATGTTCGATGAGAGAAGATGCGCCGAGACTCGGCGGTTGAAGTTCAAACGAGTTCTCGTGTTTTGCGACTTCTCAAAGCGACTCGGTAACTTTCCTGCGACTGGCTCGTTAATAGAGATATCACACAGATATAACTCGTTCAAGGACTTCAAAGGACTGTCTGACGACGTGCAACACTCGTGCTCTCGCGAAGTCCACGTGCGTGTTTCTCGCATAAACACATCCTGACACGCGAACTCCCGACTCGACGCCGCGGATTTTCGCGGGATGGAAACGAGCGAGGGGCGGAAGTGAGGTGAATCGTCGGTAAGATGAATTTTCTACGCGAGCTCGGGATTTTCTTCCCGTGCGTTTTCGGCTCGGCACGTCGCCGTGTTAAACAACGCGGTAAATCAATTAGCGCGGATACGCGAATAAATCGCGTCACTCGGATACGAAGATCAGCGAAGATCATTCAGAACGCCATTCGCGGCGTTCGCTTGGCCGCGATTTTAACGCGTTTAATTTTAAATGACCAAAAGTGTCACACATGCGTCTGCAGTAATTAATTTCTTAACGAGAGACTCATCCAGAAGAAAATATCGAGGGACAATTGTCGTTTCGAAGTCGAGATTTGCAACGAAGTAATTTCTTTCCCGAAGAAGTCATCTTCGGCCATCTTGATTTTTTTTTATCACAAGCAACCGAGGAGAGTATAAGGCACCGATTAAATTGAATAATTCAACATTATTCAACGTTCAATTCTGTCAATAAATACTATCGAATTTCTGTGGTTTTCTTTTTTAGCAATAGGACCGCCGCTCGTCCTTATCGTGAAAACAGCTCGATCGTTTCGACAAGCTGACCCACAGATGGCGAAAGTGTCTCCATTTGACGGCGGAATCGACAGAATTTAACAGCACCGGTTGAGCTATAAACAGCGATAGTGCGTTTATTTCGTGCCGGTCATCGAGAAGATTTCAGATCAGATCTTGTATTTGTACACAAATTCAACCGTTCTGTGCGCGATAACGGTCGGTAGATGCGGAAAATTCGCATTCGATGTGATTGAGGTGTTACGAACCCATTCCACGAACCATGGCAACTACAAACGTGCAACAGCCAAATGATGGTAGACCCGACTTTCGCAGACGTCCGGCAGAACAGGTTAGGAAGCAAGCACTTTGCTAGCATTTGGATTCTTTTATTTCAAATATATTAAACGGAACATACAGGGCAGTATGAGCAATATCTATAAGCCTATTCTTAACTGAACCGATGCTACACTAGAACCTTGTTCTTTTCTCTTTCAAAGACAAGTTGTATACTATCTAAAGGCAACAAGTATAACTTAATTGATCTGAAATAGATTTAATTTAAAAAGGAAACAGTGTGTCAAGTAGCCAAGCACACCAATGTGAAGTTTAAAGATATTTCAGTGCTAAGATAAAACATATTCAGCATTCTACGTATCCCTATATTCCAATACTCTTTCAATGCATTGTAGAAACTGGAGTTAGTAGAGGAAGAGATGCAGGTTTGGCGTGATTGCATAAAAAGCTCCAGTATCATGGCCCCAACAATTCTTGGCACAGCCTTTGGCTATGGTGCTTTGAAGATTACCAATTATTCTGCATATGCCAAGTACTCCGCCATGTTTAGTGGTGTGCTAAGTCTGCTAATGAGTAAACTAATAATCTCTAAGATGTGCTTAATGAAAGTAATCAGTATGCCAAACAGTCCACTGAGAGAACAAATAAAAGCGAGATATGGGAACATGCATCCAAGGTACCGACTCATAATGGCTTGGTCGCCTGTATCTGTTCTATGTTTCATATCAAACTGAGTTACTTGTCTTTTTCATCAGTGAGAAGTATACCTTCCCGCAGAAAAACATAACATCTGGAGCACAGGGCTCCGAAGAGCCAGCCATAGAAATAACGTTTGATGATTACCCACCGATGAACTCGTATGATACTTATTCTAGTCTCAATGATAGTGGTGAGTTTTGTGACAAATAACCGTAAAACTGTTTTTCTTTAAAAAGTCTTTAAGAACGAAATTATTGATATATTTTAAATTGTTATTAGTAGTTATTAAGTCCAGTTTTTTATATCTTTCATACACATTACGCAGGCGACATCTCTGAAGACATGGATCTGTCTAAGCCGCTTAACCTGCAACAGGAAGGCACCACTTACGAAGAATTAAGACAGAAACACAGAGAAGAGTATTACAATAAAAATAGGCAATATTACGCTCCCAAAGTGCAAGAAAGTTATCCGACGGCCAAGGCGGCCCAACAACACCAGTCACAACAAGACACTCCGGCGAGAACATCAATACAGGAGAAAACTAAATACGGCGACGTTTGGGGTTGAGACTCGAGCCGAGGCCGCGGAAATGTCTATCGTGAATATTATAGATGTACATGTGTATACATAGATTGTATTTTATATTATACAGAATTCGATTAGTGGAAAAGAGAGAGAGAAACTCTCAGCAAAATAAATTGTAAAACCAACATATATCGATCGTGCGCGCATGACGACGATCGCGTAATCCTCATGACCGGGCTGCGCGCGACGATTCGTAGACTCGTATTCTTCGGGCGACGGCATTCTATGCGACGTGTTGAATGATTCACGAGCTTAGGTGGAAACATAAGTAACGTAACTCGTGCACCGTCGCACGTAATTGAGTCACAATCGCGCGCGAGAAACACGCGCTATGAGGCGGCTAATTGATAGATGACGCCAGTCTGTAATAAATGCGCGTAAATGCAGCTCGGCCGCTCGTTCGCTCGCTCGCTCGCTCACTCGCTTGGGCGCACGCGAGAAAAAGAAGGAAAGAGGCGGCTGTGCTCACAAAGCTCGCGGTATGTGCGGGTAATAATGTCTAATGTAACATTGCGCGGGTCTCCTCGCGGACCGGCGAGTATGGTGTCATCCCCGACGTCGCTGTCACCTTGACGTGCCCAGGAGAACCTCGCTCACTTCCCTGTCATAAGAGCGGTCGCCGCGCACGTCCGTTCCCTATACTTTCCATAAGTTAGCCGATAATTACCGTTCGGTATTTGCAGCGCGAGTGACGCGACCTGCCCTCCCTCCCCCTCTATCTCGCGCCGATTTACATCGGCCAGGCGGCGGGTCGTTACATTTACTCGCGAGAGCGATTACCTTTTGTCTCCTTGCCGCTTCGTCGGTTCTCGAGCGCCGACGTGATATTCCGTCGACGCTCGCGGGAGGCTGAATTCGGCCGTCTCGCTTCGTCGACCCGCGATCTTGAACGCTTCTCACGCGACGACGACGGCGGCAGAAGATATCTTATTTTTAACACGGCCATTTATCCGCGATCTTCTCTTTCTCTTTCTGCCTATCGGCTCGCGAAAAAGAAAAATCGCTGCGCTGCGATTAAAATATGTCGACAGCTCGAAATGTACAAGTAATTATTACATAAGACTGACGAATCGATAATAATAGCAATAATAATAGTAACGAGCGCTCCTTACGTTTCCCAGGCGCATAAAGGTCGCCTAGGGGCAGGAGGGAGTGGGAGGGGGCAGAGAGGAGAGGGAAGGAAAGGGAAGGGGAGTTTATGAATTACGGCTGAAGCGAGTTTCACACGATCGATGATTTTTCCAGAACACCCGCTCGGGATGATTTCACGATCTCCGGCCGGCGATCTTGGCGCGCGCAAACAGTATTAATAGGATCCGCTTGATTCGCCGCCGCCTTCGATATCTCGCCTCGATCTCCGTCGCGTCGACTTATCGAAGATATCGCGCGAGGTATGTGTGCTCGCTACTTCATTTGGCGCGCGACGCGCCACTCGGCAGCCATTGGCTATCGGGCGCGGCCAATGGGCGAATACTATTCCCATTCATAAGTCGCGTCGCTCCGCGATGCGGCGCGGGGGAGGGAAGGATTCGCGGCGTGCGCGCGCGGTACACTCTGCGTCTCGCGCTGTATTCAGATCGGCCGCGCGTCGATCGCGAGAGGTCGTGCGCACGCGCGAGAGTCTTGCGCGTTTCTCTTTCTCGCGTGCGCGCGTCTCGCCACGTCCCAACGTCCCTTTCAACCCTAAACTTGACAATGTGTCTCACCGTGACACACACGCTTCCACGCGTCACGCCGTCACGCAAACTCGCAATTTCCCGGCTGCAGGTAAACGTGCTTTACTATTAATTCCTTCCAACAGCCGCACTTTAATTTCCAACGCGCGCATGCGGAGAGAAATATCATTCTGCTGCTAAGAAAAGCGATTGCTCAGCTCGCTTTTGAGCAATGCCCGCCTGCCACGAGGAGGAATGTTTTCTTGCCGATATCAATCTTGAAATGTGCTCTCATTGCGAGTTTTAGGAAAGCTCATTATCGTGTGTGCTCGAAGGAAAAAATTTAGTCTCTTTCCGAGTTTTCGTTTATGCTGTTTATGCAGGAAAAGAAACAAACCGAGATATTTTTTACTCTAACCCGATTGGAGTGCGACACTTGTTAGAAATTGGAATGTATTTGGAGTGGACTTTTTATGACGAACTCGTGGTAGACTTGTTGAAACCTCCGAAATATTTGAAACGAGTAACAATTGCTCAAATTTGCAATATCTCTCTGTGCGTATTTCACCCTACGCGCTTCTAACGATCGGCGGCCATGTTTGTTTTCCGCCTTCTTGAGCGGCCGTTATTCGAAGACGAAGAAGCCTGTTCGAAAAATTGATTTTGGAAACTTTTAACTATACAAGATTAGTTATAAAATTGGTAACTTAAACCTTAAACTAACTTGAATGCGTTTCGTAATTGATCAGCTGGACGTTCATAGCCATATACTGTTTACTAGGTTAACTTGGCTTCAGTTATTAATTTGTATTTAATAATATATTTAATATATTAATTTTGTGGTATTAGATAGAAAAAGGAGTAGATTTTTTATTATTTATTATCCTGATAATTGATCAGCTGATCAATTACGGAACGTATCCAAGCTACTTTAAGATCTACCAGCCTTACAACTAAAACCAAAATTTCCGAAACCAATTTCGGAACAGGCCCAAGAAGACAAAGTATTTTCAAGACTCATCGCGTGCCTCTCTCGTAACAATTGCACTTACCTCGCCGACGGTTACTTCGCGAGCCAATGATGAACTCGCGATTAGAACGGCTGTGTATCGGAGCTCGTCGATTTTCGCGGCTGTGCAGCGACTCGCAAAGCTCGCGCAATCGTGTCTCTTTCGTACGCACGACGGCTCGCCGAAAGGACGAGATTTCCGAAATACGCGCTCTCCGGTGCGCTCTCATTATCCCGTTCCCAGGAGACGTCTCCCTTGAGGCCGCGAGAAATGCAATTCGCGCGCGGCGTTACGTATATTCCGGAGAAATTGCCCGGGTCTCAGGAAGCCCGCTGGAATTTCGAACGTTGCACATGCGCCCACGTGAGCATACACGCGCACGCGCACACACACACACACACACACACATGCGCGCGCGCTACGTCGCAGCTCCGCGCGCGTCACGATTCACGTGCTTGGTTAAACGATCACGTGTAGAAAGGGGAGTCACGCAGGTGCAGGTCATGTGAAATATTTGCACTTTGTCGTAATTTGCGTAACCCATTGCATATATAATAAATCCGCGGCCGTGTGCGCGTGCGCGCGCGGCCGTGCGAGAGCTAAAGCGCCGCGATAGAAAATCGTTTCACAATCTAAAGAGAAAGGGAACACCTTTCTGTGCCTCGTCTCGCGATCGAGCGAAGTCGGAGGGACGAAGGGGGCGGACACAGGACGCGGGGAGAGGGGAAGGAAGAGAGCGGCGCGGAGATGCATACGTCCTCTTTCTCTCTCTCTTTCTCTCTCTGTGTGTGTGTGTGTATGAGCGCGATGCGTATACGAATATCTTGCGCGAGAGCGACGCGTCGCATTCTGGACCCGACGAGATGCGAATTGTGCGTGCATGTGCGCATGCGCATGCGCGCGCGCGTTCCGCAGCTAATTAACACGCGTCGTCCTTTCCGACTCGATCCCTCAGCCACTTCCTCCTTCGTTTCCCCTTCGTCTTTCGCCCTCGCTGTTTTCTCTGCGTCTGCGTGATGCGCCTCTTTTTAACCCGCTGTGTTTGGGTCCTTTTCGACCCGAATGTCCTCGAGAGATCCTCACGATGTCGAAGCATCGACGACAAGGTGAGGTCTTGCGCGGCTTTCTTTTTTAACATCTTTTTCAGCAGCTTTTAACGAAGATTAACATCCTTGTTGGGATATGCGGCAGCGAGTGTTACGAGAAGCGGCGTAAAGGATTTTTTGGGGGTCGAGGAAAATTTGAAGACGGTGTTGAGAGGTTAAATTCGGAGGTTATTTAAGGAGACTGTTTAAGGTCCCGGATTCCAGTTCTCTACGTCTTGAAAGGATACGTAGGACGTTCTGGAACGATCCTCGGTATATTCCAGACATGTTTCGGGTGATTTTGGATTCGGATTCGGCGAAAAAAAATACGTTCTGAAATTCAGAATCATGTTTTGAAGTTAGAATCATGTTGATTTCACTGCATTGTTACTGAAGCTGACGTAAGCTGCAGCCGAAGCTGATGATAAGTCTGTTTATGTTGCTTGTACTTTTGATACTCTTATTGGTTTGTCCTTTTAATGCCCAATTTATTCACCTTTGGTCAAACTTAAAGCGTCGGTCATTCCAATGGAATTGACCAATCGCATTTCTTATCATTTCTTATCTTAATCAGAATAAACAAATGCTATTAGTCGATTCCGTTGGAATAACCGGCAGTTAAGTTTAACCGAAGATGAAGAAATTGGGCATTAGCCGCACTGCTAAATTGGTGCAGTAAGTTAGAGTGTGATAACCATCTTTTTTCTCACTCTAATTTATTGTACCAGTTCAGCAGTGCAGCTAAAAAACGGACTATATACCTCACGCTCGTTGCACACTGACCTCTCTTTGGAAAGAAGAGCTCCTATTGGATATCATTCATCGTGTTCGATGTGCAACGGGCATTAAATATAAAAGTGCCAAAAGTGCAAGTAACGCGAACAAATCTGATGTTTGAATAATTCGAGTAATAAGGTCTGTTTGCGTTGCTTGCACTCTTGGCACTTTCATACTTCATGCCCGTTGCACATTGGCCTTTCTTTAAAAAGAAGAGCTCCCATTAGTTATCGTTAATCGCATCTGATGTGCAACGGATATTAGACATAAAAGTGTCCAAAATGCAAGCAACGCGAACAAAACTACAGTTTCGATAATATCGTTGTTGAATCCGAAAGAGTTACTCCAATCGTGGCGGTGTCGATCGATTCACTCGATACAGCAACGTTTTTTCCCGCGCACGCATCATTTCGTCCCGCTGAGGAGGGAAGGAGAAATTCGTTATCGCGAATTCGGTCGCGACTTGCGCCGCTCAGTCATTCAATCCCCGTGGAGAGAGTTATCGAGCATCCTATATCTTACTATTATATCGCTCGATATCGCAAAATTAATCACGTCAACTTCGATCCTCGCGCTGGGCACGGGAGGAAAGGTGAAGTGTCAAGCGAGCGCGCAGTGACGTCATCAGAGCCGCACGTGGTGCGGGCTCTCGCGGGCGCTTTTCAAGTCGCAGCGCGCGTCCACGAACAGGGGAGTTGCGAGACGCGAATGCCGGTGCTTTTCAGTGGCACGCGCAAGAGGGATGATTCGCGCGACACAGAACCGCGGAGTCGCGATGGAAGAAGAAAGTAACGATGACACGGGCCGCCGCGGTACGACGGGACCGCGAGCGGCCGCGGCGGCGGCGGCGGCGGCGGCGCGGCGGGGGAAGCAGCCGAGAGAAGTGTGCCAAAGTCGGAGGAGGTAGGAGTCCTCTCGCGATAGCTCACGTCGATAATCGCGCTTTCGAGACGCGGGCGTCGGCGCTGCTCCGTGTATTTGTGCGGCGAGAGAAGGACGGGATGATTCGCGGGACGCGCGCGCGCAACCGAGACGGAATCGCGTAGGGACCGAAGCTGAGTGGGTGGGGGGAGGATACCTACGGGGAGGGGGGAAGTGTATGTATATAAATACTCGGCGCGTATCAGAGAGAGAGAGAGAGAGAGAGAGAGAGAGAGAGAGAGAGAGAGAGAGAGAGAGAGAGAGAGAGAGAGAGAGAGAGAGAGAGAGAGAGAGAGAAAGAGAGAGAGAGGGAGAAGAAGATAAGAGAGACAGAGCAGAGAGAGAAAGAGAGAGAGAGAGAGAGCGCGGCTGGAGCGCGTGAGAGAAAGAAAGAGAAGGGGTGCGAGAGAGGGAACGAGAGACGTTCTCGGTGTCGGGACGGGGGCGTGCGCTCGATGGCCGCCTAGACCGCTCGAATCGGTCGCGCCCGGGGCCTGGGGCGTGAGCCAGGCGTGTGAGTACCGCGGGTGAACGAGCGTGCGAGAGAGAGAGAGAGAGAGAGAGAGAGAGAGAGAGAGGACGGAAAGGAGAGAAAGAGAGAGACAGGGAGGAGGAGGGGGCGGGAGATTCACGTTCGCCGCGGAGGGCTGCGTTCGCCAAGCAGTTACTCCGGAACCGTTGCCTTGACGACACGCATTCACGCATGCGCGCACGCAACACCGGCCGTACGCGAGTCAAAAGTGCGCGCGCGCCACTCGCCTCCGTCACCCTCGCCTTCGTCACCGCCGCTCTTGCCACCACCACCACCACCACTACCACCACCGCGGCCGCCGCGATCACCACCTCCGCCGCCGCCGCCGCTGCCGCCGCCACCGTCACCGCCACCGCCACCTCCACCGCCACCTCCACCTCCACCTCCACCTCCACCTCATCATCATCAACATTACCACCACCTCCTGTGCCGAATACCACTACCCTCGCCTCCTCTCGTAAGTCCTCTGCTCTCGTTCTCTCTGTCTCTCTCCCACCATTTCTCTCTCCGCCCTCGTCCTCGTGGTGTTCTCCGGCGAACACGCGCGAGCGCGTGAACGCGTTAACGGGAGTGCGCGCTGTCACCGTCGGGAAACGTCATTTCGCGGATCTCGTGGCAATCGCCTCGCTCGCTCTCGCACGTCGCGCGTTCCTCACGCAGCTTCCGCCGCTGGTGCCTCGGGTCCTGGCCGCTGGTTCCGTGTCTTGTGTCGCGCGTCCGAGCCGTCGCGAGTGTCAGCGGCCGCCACGGGACGAGGATGCTCCAGCGAGAAGTGAGCAGCAGCCCCTGCAAGAGGAGGAAGAAGGTGACCGAGTGAGCGACAATGTCGACCCGCTGGAGAACGTTGCGCTAGCGTACGTGTCCTCCCCGTGTCTTTCATGTGGTGACCTAGCGAGTGGTCGGACTGTCACACGCGCGTACCCGATGCCTCCGCTGGAGAATCGCGCGAGCACGACGAGAACCCGAGGACGGATCGCCGGCGCGCCGTGAGTCGAGCTCTCGAGAGCGGAGCCGTCGTGTGAGACGGCTCTCGAGCCGCTCTCTCGCCTTCGAGTGCTCCCTGGGAAGCCGCGCGCGCGTTGGCGTCGGCGACGGCGCGCTTGTCGGTGTCCGTTGTTGGCTGCAGAGAGAAGCTCCCCGTCGAGCGGCTCTCGCGGAACGCGATGTCCGCTGTGACACTCGACGAGCACTTGCTGGCTTGTCGTGGGATAGTGTTTCGCGCACGGAACTCGCTGGACTCACGCGGGACGTCAACACGGTTGCCGTGTACGTGACTGCTGGTCGTCGCACGCCGTGAACCCGAGTGACATCGTGGCCCGTGAGAGGCGAGCTCGTTCTCTGCGTCTACCTCGTCAGCCGGAATCCCAAGGGAGGAGCGGCCTCGAGGCGACGAAGCGCCGACGTCGCGAAGCGCCAAGGGAGACTCGTCTGAGCGACGAAGAGGGACGATGCCAGCACCTTGTCCTCCTTACTGAGCCGCCTGAAGAGGACCTAGGGAACGGACCCATCGGGTCTCCGAGGGAGGGTCCGACGGCCGGACCGGCCGCTTCCGCGTGCCGACCGGGTCGCGAGAGCCAAAGGCACAAGGACACTCGGGGGAGGACAGACAGGGACTCCCAGCCGTCGGCTCGAGGTATCACGGCGCGTCAGCGGCTGCGTCCCGCAGGTTGGATGGTGCCTCGAGGATTAACCCTCGGCAGAACGACGACTCGGGAGCCGGAGCCGGAGCAGCTACGCTTTTACGACTCTCCGCCGCCGCCGCCACGGATGGACGCGAGCGTGTGCTGTCTGCCCGCCGGTGCCGGCACGGGAGCGCAGCATCCTCATCCGGCGGCTCTGCAGGGTCTACCTTCCGCCGGACAGCCGACGATACAGCCGCCTTACCAGTACGCCGCGGACCAGATCGTGCCCGACCGGGCGCAGCCTGACGGGCTCACCGTGCTCGGATGCAACGCGCAGGACGGCTGGCAGCAGATCTCGTCGACGTCCACCGTCGCCGGGGCCGTCACTGCCACCACCACCGCGTACATCGACTACTCGTGGCTGCAGATGCAGGTGAGTCCTGGCTACCCCTTCGGTCACCGCTGACTTCCCTCCAGCTTTCGGGCCCAGCTTTCGCGCTCCTCCGGAGTGGTTACTCAACCCGGCTAGGTATCATTGTGCTGGTAAAATGTTACACGCACCTTGAGGTGGACCATGATGACCCGAATAGTTTTTCATCCACCATCGCGGTGCCAGTTATGGTCTTAGAAAGTGGCTTTTGTGGAGTAATCTCTTCATACAGGTCATTCGATGAAGTACTTAATGGGTTTGGAAACATCTCGGGTCATCATCACCCAGCCGGGTTAAGGGTTCGATTCGTGTGGTTCGAAGTAGAGTCCTGCATGGGAAGAAAGGTCCCAGTCCGCGTAACTGGGCAGGTTGCAGAGGTGAGATCTATGTTGGTACAGCCGAAGAAACTTGGCTGAGATAGATTGCTGGAAGCAATCGGCTGATTCCAAGAAGCTCCTTGTGCAATTTTCTGCTCCCACATGCGAGTTTGCCGCTTGGCTTTGCCCTTTGGCACTTGCGGAAAAAAAGATCTCGTGTAACGGGATAGGGACCGGGGGAGGATTCAGTGACGAGAAGTGATATCTATGCGAGCACGCCCGGACGAGTTCGTTTTAGTCCGTGGATGTCCAGTTGTGCCAGATTTTATCGGTTGAGATAACTGAAGGACATTGAGCGAGTGGAGGACTTCGGCGCAGGAGTCTTTCACAGCCGGCGGATTAAAGGTCGCGGTGTGTCGTTTCTTTGATGAGCTTTGCAACGCATTTCGTGTACAGTAGGAAAATCCTCTTGGGGATTAAAGGACCTCTTTTAGGGACTAAAGGACCTCTCGGGAATTATTAAACCAATAAATCCTTCTGTTAGAGATACGTTGCGTAGTTCCTCGAGGAGGCATCGCAATCTTCAATTCGACCGAGTGCACAGTCGAGTCTTTTGATTTTTTCCTAAGCGACGGGAAACTCGGCCACGCTCGGCGAAGACGTTTTTCCGTGTACCTGCGTGCAAGGGGAAAATATCTGTTTCCGTGTAGCTAAATAGGAATCAGACGAAAATCCGACCGGCAACGGGAAAACTTCTGGGCATTCAGCCGAGTCAAAACTCGGTTGAGATCGTCGAAAACGAGACTGATTGATCAGGAAATCCGGGCTTCCTTGCGGGAATCCTCCTGCTTCTGCAATCGAATCTTCTACTTGGTCTCTCCCAAGCAATGGAAAATTCAATTGCACAGAATTGGTTTTTCCGCGTGCGTGGAAAATACCGCTCTATTGACGCGAACGAATTTTCCGTCGCTTCAGAGGAATGAAGGCCAGACAGAAGAACGTAAGGACAGAAAGATTTCTGCAGATTCTGCAGATTTTCTCTCTGTCTATCGCGATATTTTGTGTTCAGCCGTTAAGAATTAATCATGTCAATGAGAGCCGCGTGAGAAAGTTGTTAGCGAGTGATTTTTTTCCTCATGAGAGGAAAATTACGTTGGCGACGTATCCGGTATGTGGATTTCCTCGATCTTTATCACCGGAGCTACCGATGATCAAGGACTTCTTTCCGCCAGAACAGTCAAAAGGCGAGTTGCAAAAGTAACGAAAGGGAAACTTGTTTATTTGTCTCCCATTTCTGATGCTCCTTATTTTTAATTCGATTCAACATCAGTTACAGACATAAAGTGCAGTGTTATAAGTTTGAATATTTTTTACAAAGAATTGCGAAGGACTGTCGTTTTTATTTACAAGACGAAAGCTTCACAGAGAGATCACTTCTTCACTTCTTTGACAGTTCTGCTGATAAACGTGTGTGAAACATTCGCCGTGTCTTTCATCGTCCAATCTCGATCTCACATCCCGTTGATATATCTTTATATCTACCGCAATTAAGTGCGATCCTGATTTTTTATTTTATATGTAGTGTCGCGAAGACATTGTGCATCTAGGGATATCTGTCAAGTGCATTCAGTTATCTTAACCGAGTCTGAATGGTCGGACGAATGTTTTTGATCCCGGCGGCAGAAGTATCATTTTTCCTCGCGAAAAATCTGCGTCTGCTTTAAATGTTTGTCTATCCAGACACGCAGACCGCGATTTTTGTCGTGCAATTTCAACGGAACCAACGTAGTAGTACCTGTCGAGGTTTTCATCATTGCATTGTTTTGAAATATTAAGACTCTGTTCACGCGCGAAGTAACACAAGCGAGCGACGGCCGGCTTATCAAAGTAGCGCGATAGATTTCGGAGCCGACTCAAAGGAACCGTATAGGATTACCGGGAAGAAATAAACATATTGCACAAATAAACATCTAATTAATAATTAAATATACAATGAAGCTTTGGGAAAATAGTAAATAAATTGGGAATAATTAATCCTTGAACATTGGGATGCTTTTGTCACCTCCTGTTACTAGGATGGATAAATTTTTATTCCTTTTTTTTTCTTTAGTGTACATGAACTATAAATATTTGGAAAAAATTTGTAGCAATGTGTGTAAAATAGTTTTAAATCGTATACAATTTTTTGAGGGAAAAAGGAGAACTTTCCACCGTAAAAAGAAGAAAACTTCTTTTATCTGAGTATAAACGGTCTGAGATATTTATAAACATTATGAAACCTTCGCTTAAAAATATAAAAAAATATACATTAATTTTGGTTCATGTAATTTACTTTTATCCAATAAGAAATACCATCGGATGAATTTCACTCATCCTAGTGTTTAAGAGTTAAGGACTTGTGCATGTATCCAACTTGAAGTGGATCACTTTTCTGTATCAGTTATAAATTGCGACTTAAGCAATGTAGAAGGAAACGAAAGAACAGTGCGATTCGAGAGATCGGCCGGCTCGGACGAAGACTGTGAGGGAACTCTGACTTAGCTGAGGACACGACAATCGCGCCTGCTTGAGCGACGGATTTCGTACTCCTGGCAAGAGCTCGCTTCTCAATCTAATAATTAAATATACAATGAAACTTTGGGAAAATAATAAATAAAACGGAGATAATTAATCCTTGAACACTAGAACGTTTTTGTCACCTCCTACTAGAACAGGTGAATGCTCGTAACTTTTTTATTATTTCTTATTTTTATTATTTTTCTAGTGTACATGAATCATAAATATTTGGTAAAAATTTGTAGCAATATGTATAAAACAGCTTTATAAAACTTTCTACCGTAAAAAAAAGAAAACTTCTTTGATCCGAGTATAAACGGTCTGAGATATTTATAAACATTATGAATCTTTCCCTTAAAAATATAAAAAAATATACATTAACTTCTGGTTCATGTAATTTACTTTTACCAATAAAAAATATCATCGGATGAATTTCACCCATCCTAGTGTTTAAGGGTTAAGTGTTAACTTGTGCATAAATCCAACTTGAAGTGGACCACTTTTCTGTGTCAACCATAAATTGCGCAACTTAAGCAATGTAAGAGGAAACGAAAGAAGAGTCCGATCCGAGAGATCGGCCGGCTCGGACGAAGACTGTGAGGGAACTCTGACTTAGCTGAGGAAACAACACGACAGTCGCGTCTGCTTGAGCGACGGATTTCGTATTCCTGGCAAGAGTTAGCCTCTCAAGCCGGCGGCGGTTGATTGAACGCGACTTAATTTAGTATGCGATGGCGATAACGCAAACACTCATTTAATTAGCGGTAACACGTACCGCGCCGCCTCTAAATAGCGAATACACGCCGATTTCAGACGAACCTCCGGTCTCTTTCTCTTTCTCTCTCTCTCTCTCTCTCTCTTTCTCTCAGATAGAATCTCGCGCACGTGTCGCCGGCCGGCTACACCACTTTTTAGGATTTGTCGTAAATCGCGCGAGATTACAGGTTTTCAGTGAAGCGTAATATTATAGCTGTCAATTTTTCACCGGATATATTCATTATCGAACATGCGCGGCTGAGGTCCGAAGGAGAGCGGAAAAGGAGAAAAAGAAGAAAAAACGACGAAAGTAACGTCGAGTTACTAATTCAATCGGAGAGTCAATGTCTAATTAATGTCTCCTCGTTAAGGCCGAAGCACCAAGAGCCGAGGACCGCCGTCGGGAGCGCCGGAGCTCGAGAGAGAGCGCTGATTACTTTGAGCCCGTCGGCACCTCGTCGCTCGGCCGCGTCGATACGTAATCTCGATCGCGATCGGTCGCGACGCGATCGATGCGCGAGAAGCGACGAGTGCGCGTTTTTCGATCTCGTCGTCGAAGCGCGGCCATTTCGGCGGCGCGCCGTCGCGCATCGCGACGACGAGCACGGCGACGGCGAGGACGATGGTGTATCAGTTCCCGGGAAGCGCTAGATCGTAAAATAATAGAGCGAAGTAATAATAGCCATTACTATTATCTCGGTACGAGTGACTATGTGCTCTCTCTCCCCTTACAGACGCGGCGGCGTCGTCTCCGCGTAAAGCCACGCTGTTGACAGGGCAAATATCCTTTGATACCGCGCCGTCCGTCTGGCACACGCGTCGTACGCCTCTCTCTCTCTCTCTCTCTCTCTCGCTGCCTTTACGGAGTAAGTTATCTATATGGCACGCGCGCGTGTGCGTGCGTGCGTGCGTGCGTGCGTGCGTGCGATCTCTCACGCCACGAATGAGAGCGTGTACTTTTCACATTACGACGGCTGTCTCGCCTGTCGTTAAGAGGACTTCAGGATTTTCGTCGGGGAGTTCGGCTATTTCGCTAATGAATTTGTTGGATTTGTTATTGCGCGCCGGTTATCGGGACGCCATATTATCATCGGATATGTAACACCGAAATGTCCGCATATTTTCCTTTCAGAGTGGTCCGAACGCTTGGTTGTTTTTTCTTCTCTTTTCGGTGCAACTCGGAACGCAGCAGCGGGATGAGAGTCCCAATGGGAGAAATTGCTTTCCATTAAGCCACGTTCTTTCGTCGGACCGTCGGCTGCGTCCCGGATTACGTCGGAGAAGGAAGTATTCAAAGTATCTTGAAACCGAGCGTATACAGGGTGTCACCCGTATCATCCGATATTTTTGTAAACGAGGCATTTTAGAGAGAAATGTTCCAGACAAAAGTTGTACGGTTTCAAGGAGGATATGAAATAACTATATCAGTTTGTTTACAGATGGCGCCACTTTCGAGATATTCATTGATTATCAATTTTCTTAAATGGAAATCTTAATTTTTTGTTATATCATCTTCTTCCACCAATTAATTTGAACGACTTTTGTCTGAAACAGTTTTTTATTCGTCTAATATTTTTTGAGATATTTAAGGAAAACCTGATAACTTTTTTAACATTAACTTACGATATCTCGCCAACTATTTGTCGGAAGAAAAAGTGTTACTAGACTTTTTTATTCTATTTGAAATATATTGAATATATTGTTACAATAGCGCCGCTTAGTGTAGTGTAGTGACTTTAGTTAATTTCATAATTTGGAAATTTCCATAGGTCGATAAGTTAACAAAAGTCGGGGCGCTGTTGCAGCAATATATTCCTGAGATTAAATAAAGTAAAAAAGTTTAGTACTATTTTTCTTTCGACAAATAGCGAGATATCGTAAACTAAATAGGTTGCAAAGGTTGCCAAGTTTTCCTTAAATTTAATAATTCAACTTAATATTTCAGAAAATATTAGGCAAATAAAAAAATGTTTCAGACAAAAGTCGTTCAAATTAATTGGCAGAAAAAGACGATATAATAAAAAATTGGGATTCCCGCTTAAGAAAATTGATGATCTCGAAAGTGGTGCCATCTGTAAACAAAATGCTATCGCTGTCTTATATCACCCTTCAAAGCAAACAACTTTTGTCCGAAAGATTTTTCTCTAAAATGTCGTGTTTACAAAAAAAATCGAGTGGTCTGTGACACCCTATTATATTTATACACGAGCATGAATTGTTATATTTTTCCAAATGAAAAAATATATATTGTCCTAGGATCGTAGAAGCAATTGCGTAGGGGGGAAGATATCTAGAAGATAAAAAATATTCAGTGAACACTACCAATATATATTTATACTTGTTATATACATATTGTTGAACACCAGAAAAAGATTTTTTCTCAAAACGGGACGCTCAAACGGTTTTCTCAACACAAAGCTTTTCATATGAAAGAGACTGCTCGTTCCACTTAAATAAAAAGTGCACGTTTCGGGATAAAAATGTTGCTAGGACCGCATATGTGAATATCCTCCGCCTTCTTCCAATTTTTCCTGCCGCTGCCGCACGTGAGGCGTTCTCGGCAGCTCGCACTTTCTTTCATACACACGGACGATTTCTTTCTTCATTTCGATTCTTATCAATCGCGACAGATTATAAATGCGGCCGTCGGGAGCGATCGTGCAGGTTTAGAAAGCTTTTGCTCTCGATTTGATGAAAAGGAGAACGCGCGCGCTGAGACGACAGCGACGGCGCGCGGCGACGGTTCGGTTTGTCGCGCACGGCCGGTCTACGAATTTTGCACAACGCGCACGCCTATTACCGCTTCCAACCGGAAACCGGTTTTTTGATACCGTTACCAACTCCCGAATGCCGAGTTTCGGTACGCAAAATCGCGCCTCGACGAGTGCCGATAGAATGCACGGCTATATGAAACGACCGTTAGGAGAGAACGCGCGCAAACGCCGCGGAATTATCGTCGAGCTGGGAACATGCGCGGGAGGGGGGAGGGGAGAGGAGGCGGATTCGGAAGTTCCTCTTTCTCGGTCTCTTCCTTTCGCTTGCTGCTTTTGCGCCGAATGTCAGCCTACGCGACAGCGCGAGGATCCGCGAGAGGCCCTCCGCCTCGCCGAAAACGAAAGTCTCTCTCGGAGCGGAAAAAGAGGCGAGGCGAGGAGTTTTTTGCCGCCGCGGCTGCTCGCTCGTCACGAGAGAGACACACTCGTCGTCGCGCATACTTTCACTGTGCGATCGCAAAACGCGACTCGGGCTCGCGACTCCTTTGCTTTCTCGCGCGCGTATAATTAGAGCGCGATCTTCGGCGCTCGCGTTTCTTCGATGACCGCTGCGCGTCTCCGTCCGGCAGGATTCGAACGACGCGCGCTGCGGCGGACTGCCGAGAGACAGAGGGAGAGAGAGAGAGAGAGAGGAGGGAGGTGGGGGGAGAAGGGGAGAGAGACGCGCATCGGTCTCACGCTCTCGAACGTATCGCCGGGACAGGGACGCTCGGCTAAATCGCCACCGGTAATTAGCCGATACCCCGACGCAATCTAAACGCATTGTGACGCGTGTAAGATAATAAGCGGACGGAAATCCACGATTATTGTGCCCGAGGCAGAAAGGACATCCCAAGCACCACCGGACGAACCATTTCCACGGTTCACCGCCCTCCGTTTCAAAACCGCTGCGTACCGATTACCGTTCCGCCGATTATTTCAGCCGTTGTACAAATACGCGCGAGGGTACGAAGCGAGGCGGAAGGGAGGCGGGGGGGGGGGAGGAGGCAGACGCGATTAACATCGAGCGAAGATGACGACCTAACCGAAAATACGACGTTCTTATAGCCGGTCTCTCTCTCTCTCTCTCTCTCTCTCTTTCTCGTCTCGTTTGTTCTTCGCGCGCGTGCGAGAAGTGAGACGTCGCGCTAGGAATATAGATCCTTCACGCCGGGATACGACGCGATACGTGACTGGCAGAAGCGATTTTGTTATAAACAAGATGTCACACGAAGATACATGTCTCCTACAAAAACGGAGCAATTATATCGACTCCCGTCGCAGCGGCGCGTCGGCGCGGTCGGAAAAGCTGCGGAGGAGAAAAAAGCGAGGTGCGCGTTTCCGCGTCACCGGCATTTCGTAATAATCGCGATAGCGATCTCTGATCTCCGCACTCGTGCATTCGTCAGCTCGTGGTTTTAATTCGTCGCCTGGCGATATCATCGATATGCCGATATCGTTCCCTTTTTTTATATCGGTCAGGACTCTCAGCGCGCGCGCGCTGGCAGGAGCGCGGAGAGCAGGACATTCACGGCTCGATACGTATACGGAAAGTTAACCGAGACCTCGCGGTGAAATCGGCTCTTTCGCGATGCAACCGATTCGGGGGGACTCTTCGCCTCTTCCTCCTCCTTCTCCTTCTTGTCATCCTCGTCGTCGTCGTCGTCGTCGTATTACCGCTCGCTAGCCAGTGACTCACGTCGAATCGTGAACGAGTGGGTGTGCGGTTACTTGCGTTACACGCTTGCTCGTCGACCACTGGCAGGCTCACTCGCGCCAGGATCGTCCAGGATCGCGTGGTCCTCGACAATGGAGGATCTTTTCGCGAGAAGGAAAGGCTCTCTCTTTCTCCGTCCGTCTTTCGTTTCCAGCTTCCGTGCGTTTTCTGCCTCCTCCGCCGCCTTCCCGTTCGATCCTCGGCCGCCCGAGGAAACGTCTTCCTCATTGTCCTTCCGGATTCTGAGAGCAACCGCGCGGCCGAGCGGCGGTTGCTCTCGCCGGCAACGTCTCGCTAACGTTGCGTTAAACGCCGTCCGCAAATATTGTTACTCGCCACCGCACGCCACCGCCGCTGTTATTTACGCTCGAGCACGTTGTAAATTTCCATAAGTATGCGCCAGTTGTTGCACGAGGCTCTCCTCTTCGCCGCCTCTCCTCTCTCCCTTTTCCCGCTGCTCCATTTTCACAGCCGCGCGATGCGATGCTAATGCTGCTTGCGGCTTCGCTAGAAATCGACGTTCGCCCCATTATCGTCCTGCGAGAGGATCCGCAGGGGAGGGAGGAACGGAGGAAAGCTCGGGTGTTGTTGTTGTTGTTGTCACTGTGAGCGAGTCGAAAATATCGAATGAGTGCAAAATTCGACAAATTTCAATTCGAGTCCCTCAGGCCCTCGATTACGCCGAAAAGGAAGTAATTTCAGAACAAGCGGAATCATCTAAATTTTAGAGGATTTTATTCTTATATACAGCCTCAAGAGGAATCCTCTAAGATTAAGAAGAAAATATCATAAACACATTATTCTTTAAGTTAGAGGGATTATATGTTGCATGTATAATGCAAATCTTATTGATTTCAATATAAGTTTCCTCTTATTCGTAGATTATTCAATCTTTTTTTTACGCGGATTATCATTTAATCTTTCTGTACTTTATTTTTGCTGGTTATACTGGTTAATTTGAAAAAATTATTATAATGTAAAAAAATTGTTATATATATATAATTGTTATATAAAATTGTTATATAGTTATTATAATGAAAAAAAATTATTATAATGAAAAAATTATTATAATGTATAGCGAAAAGTAATAGATATATAGATGTATTCTTCTGGCTCCAGTTCTGCAATAAGTATAATGAAACAAAATCATTGTGACAAATAAATTTCCAATCGGTGTTGTTATGGACTTCATAGCTACAAAGTGGTTCATCATAACCAATTCTATGAAACATAGTTAAAAGAAAAAATACGTTATTCGACTTCTTGTAATAGATTGTAAATTTTTTTGACCGAATATGGGTGAATTATCTTCGTTTATGTATTACAGCAACACACATATCTTTTTTAAAAAGCGTTCCAAATATTTTGACGCATGAGCATATGGTGATTTTTTCGTTCATGTCTGAAGGTGGAGCATGATTGAACAAAAGAAGCCGACATATTCGAATCAACACCTTCCTCTTCATACAAGAGGAAAATTAATTGACATAAGAGGAAATCCTCTTGAAACAAGAGGAAAACAGTTGGAATAATATCTAATAAATTTTAGATGAATGCTTCACACTTTGATCGTTCTATCGAAAGAGGAATCCTTTTTCTGTAAGAGGCTTCGCTTCGAATATGAGACTATGGGAAAAATCACTTCACAAGTAGAATACGTGTTTTTTGGGTGTTCTAATGGAACTCGAGACCGAATTGTTCTAACTCTAACCTGAAATTTGTCAAGCCTGAAATTTATCAAACAGCGCCGCCGTTAATCGCGGATATTCGCTCGGCCGTGATTAGCGCGACGTTTTCGCGAGTCGCGTCGCCGTTTCCGCGCGGCGCCTCTTTTGCTTGTCAAACCGATGAAATATATACGTACGAGTACCGGTTATTCGCCAACGAGAAGTCGAGTACTGTCTTAACTGGGTCAAGCGTGTCGCGCGTCCGTAGCGTTACAGTTCGTTCCTCGCGAGTTTCAACGACTTCGATTTTCGCCCGCGCTCCTTCTCGTCCGCGCGCGCGTTTAATTTTCGCGCGTTCGCAACGTCGAAATCGATGGCAACGCTGAAATCGTACTGGCTCTCTCGAAGGTCCGCTCGCGGTGCACAGGATTCACGCGTTGGCACGCCGACACAGTTCCAGCCCCCGGTTAGCCGTCGTTAGTTTAGTCCGAGTGCACCAAACCAATGTTACGGGCAATTTACTCGCGAAATTAGTTACAAAACGCTCGACCTATCTACCCATCAGCCGCTTCCTCTTCCTCCACGATAAATAGATGGCCGGCCATTAAATGCCGAGAGTGGAGGAAGAGTTATTGTTTGCGCGCATCGGCATAATAGATTTGTACGCGGTGCCGTAGAAAAAAGAAAAGAAAAGAACGCGCGCGAAACGCGGCGTCATTACGCGGCGCGTCGCATTTGCGAACTTTGCGTTGTTTACAAAACCCCCCACGGATCCCGTCCGTGGGGGATCTTCTCTCCCTCGTCGGAGGTCACGGCGTTTCTTCACGTCGATTTTCCGCGTCTGAGCTCGGCTCGATCAGTGCTGCGCTCAGATCGATATTATTTGTCTCAAGGATCTGGCAAGTCTGCGCGTTCGCGAATTTGTCGCAAGCGTCGAATTGACGGGAAATACCTCGCGAATTCCGGCAAGATTCGTGCTGCAATCGGGAGTATTATTTAAATTGAAACAAACAATAGTTTTGCCTTTTCTCCGTGCCTCGCAAGGATAAATTCGTCATATTCTTGAAAGGGAGGTCAAAATTCCACTCTTGAGTGCGCGATGGGTGTATTTTCAATGTAATGCCTCTTATCAAGAAGTCGACTGTTATCCAGTAAATTCTTTGTCGAAGGTAACCGTTACTTGAAAGAATTGACGTTAACTGGATGATCGCTTTCTTTTTTTATTTTTTTTTAATAGCAGAGTCATATTTCTTCTCGAGTAAGAACAACGAGCTGAAATTTCGGTCGACCGAAATAATCGAAATTGAGATCGAGATTATCTCGTACGTATTCGATAATTAAATCGTGATTATTTATGATGCATCGAATACTTTTATTCGGTTGATTGACACACTGACTGTAATTAATTTCATCGATTAAATTATTAAATTATACACGAGACCATTTGGACTGCTGATTATTTTAGTCGACTCGGATTTTAATCGATTAACGCCCAATGCCGATGAAAAGTTTTCTTTTTGGTTCTTTTTTCTCGACTCGAACCGCTCGACGCGCTGATTTCTACTGATCATTTCCATGCTCAAATTTTTAAGCCACCAGAAACAAGTGCAATCTGCGACAATTGGTGTATTCGTCAGTTCGTTTTTTTCATCATCTTTCTATATTTAAATTTAATTTCATTTTTCGCTAAATTTAATTTCATTTTCAATTCGATTTAATCAATGTTTCTAATTAATTCAATTTTAATTCTATTTTCTCGATTCAATTTTTTTGCATTTAATTTTTCACACGCAGTTGATCACGTTTTGTACATAAATTGGAGATTAGAATCCATTTGCCTTGTTTTCAGCCGAAGCCCACTTAACCCGACTCCACCTAATTACGTTTAATGAAACACGCGCGCGGGTAACTGGGAAAAATCTCGTCACGATTCTGATGCGCACAGCGCGGTCAAAGTCGACGGCTTTAATGACGGCCGTTTTAATGACGAGCTCACTCCGATGATGTACGCGATCGTAAAGTGAGCGCTGCGCTTTTACGATCCTCCCGCTGTTTTTTTTTCTCTCTCTCCACAATGTGTCGCGCAGCGTTGCGACATCGTACCCGCGATCGCACCGCTTTATTATGCGTTCATTCGCTGCTGATCATTATGCCGCGCGCGTCGAGTTTATCGAAGATCCGAATCACGTCATATGATAATGGTCGCGCGCTTCTCTCGCCATGCGAAGTTCTCCCCGCCGCCGCTGTTTCCCCGCCGGGCTGTATTATTAAGCGTTTCGGTAGTTAACAGTCGTGCACACTCGCGCGCGATCGCCAGGAAACAGATATGACGCGCGTCGCGAAGCGTGAAAAGTACGAGCGCGCCCAGCGCGATTAAGGTAAACGTGGCCCAATCGCCGGACACGTATCCGACCACTTTGAAAACAAATATTTACTATTTATTTTAACAATAATGAGCGAAAGTAACAATTATTTAATTATTAAAAAAATTTCTTTTATTCACTTATTCAATTATTATTCAACAATTCAATTATTTAAAAAGGAACTCCAATATTTGACGATTAGTTGGAAAGAAATATACCCAATTTGATACTTCTGTGTTAAAATAAAAATTAATTAAATAAGTATGCGCGTATGGTTTGGCAAAATAATGGTCAATCGTTAGTAAGTTCATTAAGAGGTAGCGTCTATATTTATATTATTTCCCGTTAGCATATACTAATTTTCTAATCGCGGTGGGACAAATTACATACCCGAACATTGGGTCATAACCTATTTCAACTGTCCCGCCACTGGTACATTAATGCACTTCATTACTTGTATAAATATTTCATTGATAATAGATATGTACAGAGTGTCCCATTTTCCCAAAAGACCCACTCAAATATCTCAGAAACACTGCGTTAAATCGAAAAATGCTTAAGACAAAAGTTGTTTAGCTTGAAGGAGGACATAGAACAGCGATAGCATTTTGTTTACAGATAGCTCCATTTTCGAGATATTTACTGATTATCAATTTTTTTAAATGGAAATCCAAATCTTTTATTATATCATCTTTTTCTGTCAATTAATTTGAACAACTTTTGTCTGAAACATTCTTTTATTTGCTTAATATATTTTGAGATATTTAAGGAAAACTTGGTAACTTTTCCAACATTTACCTTACGATATCTCGCTAACTATTCGTCGAAAGAAAAAATAGTATTAAACTTTTTCACTTTATTTACTATCAAGAATATACTACTATAATAGTGCCCTAACTTTTATTAATTTAATAATTTTGAAATTTCCAAAGGTCGATAAGTTAATAAAAGTTAGGAGACTATTATAGTAATATATTCTTGATAGTAAACAAAGTAAAAAAGTCTAATACTATTTCTCCTTTCGACGAATAGTTAGTGAGATATCGTAAGGTAAATGTTGGAAATATTACCAAGTTTTCCTTAAATATCTCAAAATATATTAAGCAAAAAAAAAATGTTTCAGACAAAAGTTGTTTAAATTAATTGGTAGAAAAAGATGATATAATAAAAAACTGAGATTTCTATTTAAGAAAATTGATAATCAGTGAATATCTCGAAAGTGGCGACATATATAAACAAAGTGCTATCGCTGTCCTATGTCCCCCTTCAAACTAAACAACTTTTGTCTTAAGCATTTTTCGATTTAACGCAGTGTTTCTAAGATATTTGAATGGGTCCTTTAAAATGGGACACCCTGTGTATACACTGCTCAAAAGAATTACGGCATAGATAATTTATTGTCGAAAATTGGTCAACTTTGATTGGTGATTACTTCGCAAAAAATTATTGTAGACTAATGATCTTTTTTGCAAAATGAAGCTTGAAGTCTCTACTTTAAGAATGTATCTTCATTTTTTGCATACGATGCACCCCTACCTCTACTCCTGTATCCCCTGACATCTGAGGGCATGTTTGGTATACTGAAAATTGCAAAGTTTAACGGAATGTACGGACATGGACAATTTTTTTTCGGGGACGCCGTTTGCATCGTCATAAAGTTCAAATCTTCCCCTTCAATTTGAAAAAAAAATAGAGTCGCTACAATTTTTTTTCGCAAAGTTATAGCCCTTCAAAAATATCGTTGTTTTTAGCTTTCGGGGCAAGTGTGCACGCATGTGTGTGTGTGTCCGTGACAGAAGAGATAAGGACCCCGTGGTTCGTCACTTTCACAGTAATTATTGACTGTGGAAGTGACGAACCACGGGGTCCTTATCTCTTCTGTCACGGACACACACACACATGCGTGCACACTTGCCCCGAAAGCTAAAAACAACGATATTTTTGAAGGGCTATAACTTTGCGAAAAAAAATTGTAGCGACTCCATTTTTTTTCAAATTGAAGGGGAAGATTTGAACTTTATGACGATGTAAACGGCGTCCCCGAAAAAAAATTGTCCACGTTCGTAGATTTCATCAAATTTTGCAATTTTCAATATACCAAACATGCCCTCAGATGTCAGGGGTTACAGGGGTAGGGGTAGGGGTGCATCGCATGCAAAAAATGGAGATACATTCTTAAAGTAGAGACTTCAAGCTTCATTTTGAAAAAAAAAATCATTAGTCTACAATAATTTTTCGCGAAGTAATCGCTAGTCAAAGTTGGCCAATTTTCGACAATAAATTATCTATGCCATAGTTCTTTTGAGCAGTGTATATATTAGTTTAAATCATTTTTCTCTACTTGAGGCAGGGCTTCCCAACCTTTTTTGCACTCCTAAAAACTTGTTAATGAACCTTTGCATCCCTTACAAAAAAATTATTGTATGTTTTACTTTAAAAATTAGTCGTTAGGGTTTTAAGGTAAGAAGTTAATCTATAATAATTTATTATTACATAGTATTGTTTTGTAGAAATTAACTATTATTTTCATATTATAAAATTATTATCCATTGCATCAAGCTTCGCATAATGATACAAGGATAATGAATATGTACGTACAGATACGTAAAAAATATATAATTTTAATAACGTTTTTTTTAATTCGATGGCAAAAATGCCGGATTATTTCAGATTCATCTTGATCATTATTAATTACAATTACTTTTCCTCGCACCCCCAAGAATATGTTTTTCGCACCGCCGGTTGGGAACCCCTGACTTAAGGGAGTCTTAAGTTTTCGAATAAATGCAAATATTTATATCAAAACTATTCTTAATATTATATGTTATATTTTTGTGACGATCTACGCTTAAACGTCCGGTTATTGGGATATTTGCCTCACCGCCGCCGGTGCTCTCATCGACGACAGCGAAATCGGCCCCCGCCGATATATTATATATTAAATGCCGAATTTCAATCGACCGGAAGTGGCGAAGACGGGCGCACCGAATCGGTCAAATCAGACTCGTCCATTCTCGCCGGTTTATTATGCATTCACGAAGCCCGACTCGTGCGAAACTCGCCGGGCTTTCGATCGATTTTCGACGTCTCCGATCTCTCGTACGGAGAAAAAAGAAATTGGAAGGATGAAGATCGATCAGACTGGTGTGTGACAATGAGCGAGGCTAGCGAGCCTTTTGGCGGAAGAGGCAGGATCGCTCGTTCCTGCGAAGCAAATTCGATTCTAGGAAGCGGACAATTTATTTCCTTCAAGCACGATGCGTTTGGCTCGTTCATAGTCGTGTTGTGATTCAATCGGTGTTTTTTCTTCGTGTTGAATCGACACGACGATGAATGAAACAAGCGCGTTTCGGTCGAAAGAGATCGGAGTCTTGGTTCTTATTAGCTGAACTCGGGTCTGAAAAGCCGGAATTTTATTCTCTTCAACGGACCGAAACACGCGTTCGTTCGTTGTCGCGTTGAATCCTTTAGCGTTTTTCGGCCATGTTGAATTATCGCGACGGGGAACGAAGCAAACGCGTCTTACTCGGAGGAGACGGGAGTCTTGATTCTTATCAGCTGAATTCGCGTCTGAAAGGCCGAAATTTTATCTCTTTCAACCAAAACATGTTTAGTTCGTTTGTTCGTTGGCGCATTAATTCCATCAGCGTTTTTCCGCCATGTTGAATTATCGCGACGGGGAACGAAGCAAACGCGCTTTACTCGGAGGAGACGGGAGTCTTGGTTCTTATCAGCTGAATTCGCATCTGAAAGGCCGAACTTTTTATCTTTTTCAACCAAAACATGTTTTGTTCGTTTATTCGTTGGCGCATTAATTCCATCAGCGTTTTTCCGCCATGTTGAATTATCGTGACGGAGAACGAAGCAATCGCGTTTTACTCGGAGGAGACGAGAATCTTGGTTCTTATCAGCTGAATTCGCGTCTGAATGGCCGAAATTTTATCTCTTTCAACCAAAATATGTTTGGTTCGTTCGTTGACGCATTAATTCCATCAGCGTTTTTCCGCCATGTTGAATTAACGCGACGATGGGCGAAGCAAACGTGTTTTCAGGTCTGTTCCGAAGTCGGTTTCGGAACTTTGGTTTTAATCATAAGGTTGGTAGTCCTTAAACTAACCTAAACCTTACGTTCTATAATTAATTAATTATCAAGATAATAAGTATATAGGTAATATATAGATAAGTATATAGATAATAAGGTAATAAGTAATAAAAAATTTATCCATTTCTCTAATACTGATAATACGAAACTAACAGCTAAAATTAAGTTTGTGAACAGAAACAGTACATGGCTGTGAACGTCTAAGCGTGATCAGCTGATCAATTACGGAACGTATCGAAGTCAAGCAGACCAGCAAATCATGACATCAAAATGTCATCAAAATGACGAGAAAATGACCGAATCATGATGAAAAAAGGAGTTTTCCTTGTCATTTTGACGTCATTTTGATGTCATCATGATTTTCTGTTCTACCTAGGGAAGTTAGTTTAAGGCTTACCAACCTTATGAACCTTATATTATAGAACCAAAGTTTCCGAAATCGATCTCAGAGGAGGTCTTTGGCCGAGCGGGACGAAATCTCTGCTCGTCCGTCAATCAAATTCGCTCGCACGCGCGAGTTCAGTTCTAATAACTCGCGAGCGAACTGAATCCCCAGGAACTGGAAAGTCCTGCAGTGAAAACGCCCCAGACTCGCGTTCGTCCCATCACGTTCACTCGGCCATTTTTCCCGCGTGCCGATAATTTCGCCGCGCCGTCGTAAAAAACGTCGTAAGCCCGTCCGTCCGAGCAGCGACACGCGAGCGCGACGTTAAAAGTTCGCGGATGCGCCGCGGCGATGCAGGCGTCGCGACGGTGTGCCTTCCTCGGGGCATATGGAAGAGGAATATAAACCGCGCCGGAGAGACCGTTACTCGTTCGACATACGCCGGCCATTCAATCTTTCGCCGTTTAAGATTCGCGCAGCGAGCCACGTCCGCCCGTCCTTCTAATATCCTCGCGCTCAGGCCGGCCGCCATTTTTTCTCCCTTCCGCGCGGCACCCCCGCGTCGGCGTGCGGACACGCGCTCCGCGATCGAGGTCGATTCGAAATTTATCTCGATGACGTCACTCTCGGGCGTTTTGTTTCGGTAACGACGACGACGACGACAAAACCACGCGCGCGCGCGCGCGCTGCGGGAAACCGCGCCGCGCCGCGCTGCGGCGACAAAAGAACCCGTGGACGCTCTCCGACTAATGAAGCTCTGCCTTCGCGTCGGACAGGAAATTACTCCGGCAACATTATTGTGTACCGATATCTCCATTTACAGGCGGCCACGGCTACGCCGCGCGTCGGTGTGTTTAATTCGTGAGCGCCGCGAAAGGCACCTCGCGCGCGCGCGTCGCTACCTTTCCTCTCGTTACCGAGGCTTTCAATTTAGATAAGCAAATGAAATGTCAGTTACGCTCGCGCCGGCAATTTCGCAAAGTCGCCGCACGCGCGCGCGCGGAGACAACACGCCGCTCGTTATTGAGCATTGTGGCCGGGCTCGTTTGTTTATTCAGCGCTGCTCCGCGTCGCTTATTCGAAGGTCGCGCAACCAGCGACCCGTTTTATCGCACTTTTTAGCGCGAACTTAGCGCGCCGATCGGGAAATTTATTTTACGAGTCGCCGCGCGCCCTCTCTCTTTCTCTCTCCCTCTCTCTCTCTCTCTCTCTCTCTCTCTCTCTCTCTCTCTCTCTCTCTCTCTCTCCCTCTCTCTCTCCCTCTCTCTCTCTCTCTCTCTCTCTCTCTCGGTCGAGCCTCTCCCGCGTTCGCTCTCCCATCGGCAGGAGGAAAAAATGTAGTCTCGCGCGCGGGTCGGGATTATAAAGCCGCACGCTAATCACGTATTTCGCCTACTTGACGCAATAAATCCAGCGCTCGGTTGCTGCGTTCGACTATATGCAGATTCAGCTCTTCCTCTTCGCGGTCTCTCCTTTTCTCTCTCTCTCTCTCTCTCTCTCTTCCTCTGCCGGCTGTATGATTTACCACGGCAACGTGCGGCTCGTACGCACGGTTAACTCGGACCTGCGAGAATGCGAGAGTTCAGGTCGCAGGGAGGAGGAGGAGGAGGAGGAGGAGGAGGAGGGAGAGAGGGCATTTTCGCAGCGGCGATCGCGCGGCGAGGATATCTCGCCGCGCGGAAGACTCGCACCGACACCGTTTTCGCCGCCCCGTCGATGCATTTCTAACCGAGAGACCGAAGATGAATTGCCGTAACGAATGTACCGGGAACCGCCGCCGCCGCCGCCGCCGCCGCCGCCGGCCGCCGCCGCCGCTGCCGCCGCCTGGTAAAAGGAAAACGCACGTACGACACGCACCGGCTTCTGATTATTACGACGGGGGAATGTCGCTCGTCGTGGAACAAATCCGATCCGCGTTCCGATTCGCGAGAATATCGGCATATTCCTCGAGCTCGACTTGTGTGACCGGCGCGGCGCGGCGGCTCGCGCGGTTGAAAGTAAAGCGCAGCCGCTCTTTGGATTGTAACGATAAGTGCAAGCTGCGACAGTTAATATCTCGCTGAAATCGCCAATCAACGCGACCGACCGCCGCGCGCTGTCGATTTTCACTGAATGTTTCCAGGACTTTCGACTGGAGTCGGAGTCATCCAGTGTACGGTAAATAAACTCAATACGCGATACGTGTACTCGCTCCGGCTCGTCTCGCCGATTATTTATCGGCTATACGTTTCGTCTGCCACATTGCGACTGCTTACGTTCCGTGCATGAATTGGCGGGAATTGATTTTTAGACTATTGTTATTCTATTCTCTCGGGTATGTGTCATTTTATTCTTCTTATCCGCCGTTAGCGCTCTCATCTGTCTTTGATTTCTGTATTACGTTCCGTACTCGGAGGGTAAACTCGGAGGGAAATTGAATTGTAGGCTATTGTTATTTTATTCCCTTGGACACTATTGTTATTTTATTTTCAATCCGCCGCTAGCTCTCAAATCTGTCTTTGATTTTTGTCTTACGTTCTGTACGTAAATTTGAATAAATTTTAGACTATTGTTATTTTATTTTCTTGGACTATTGTTGATTTATTGTCAGCTTACCGTTAACTCTCATTTCTATCTTTGATTTTTGTGTTTTGTGTTACATACTGCACATAAATTTGGACGAATTGAATTTTATTTTAGACTATTGTTATCTTATTCTCTTCGATTGTTGTTATTTTATTTTCAATCTACTGTTAGCTCTCATATCAGTCTTTATTTTTTGTGTTACGTACTATATATAGTACGTAACACTATATAGTATAGTACTATATATAGTACGTACTGTACATAAATTTTGACGAATTGGATTTTTGACTATTGTTATTTTATTCTCTTGAACTATTTGTTGATTTACTCTTAATTTACCATTAGCTTATATCTATCTTTGATTTTTGCATTACATACTGCACTATAAATTTTGACGAATTGGATTTTTAGCTATTGTTATCTTATTCCCCTGAACTGTTGTTATTTTATTTTCAATCTGCCGTTAGCTCTCATATCTGTCTTTATTTTTTGTGTTACGTACTATATATAAATTTGGACGAGTTGAATTTTAGGCTATTGTTATCTTATTCTCCTGAACTGTTGTTATTTTATTTTCAATCTGCCGTTAGCTCTCATATCCTATAGCTATCTTCCATTTTTATACAATATATTGTACATAAATTTGAACGAATTGAATTTTAGGCTATTATTGTTTTCTCTCTCTTGGACTATTGTTATTTTATTTTCAATCCACCGTTAGCTCTGATATTCAGTAGGATTTATAACGTGCCTCTTAGTGAAAATCGTCGAAACGTCCGTCGGCCGTCGGGAAGTCGCTCGAGATTCTTTGTTAGCCAAGAAACGCAAGTCTGTACCAAATAACAAGTTAAAAGCAGGGAAATGTCGGATATGCCTGATTGATCTCGCAAATTAGTGAGACGCGCGCGGTGCGACGCGTGGAAGTCGTCGATTCTATCGCCGCGCAAACGTGGGAACTCGGATTTGGTAGAGAGCAGCGCATATAACGAATGCGCGCGCTGGGGATTTCGCAGTGAAATCTCGCGTCCATTGGTCAAAGTCAGCGAGATGTAAATGTAAAGTAGGCAATAAAGTGGACGTGTTTCTCTCCGCTGAGAATCAGCGAATGCTCGCCGATAATTATCAGTGAAATCCCCCCTCCACCGAGTCCGCGACGGAAGCGTTTCTCCCGCTTCGCTTTATCATTCGAAAAAGAGAAAAAGCAAAAAACGTCACGTCTGCGAAAACGTCTCCGGTGACTCCCGCTCCCGCAAACATTTTCCATTTTCCACGGACCTTTGGAGCCGAGAGAGAGAGAGAGAGAGAGAACCGAGAGGAGCAAATAATCACTTCTGCGGCCTCGCGTGCTCTCGAGAAAGCCGGCCGTCCTTTCGACCGTCCCGCCAGATAAATAAATCGCCCATCGTCGTTCCAGTCTCGCGAGAGAGTATCGCTCGACGACGATACAATCGACCGATCGCATCTCAACGAGAGACGGAGAGATCACACGGTGACCGTTAGCGAGCGCTCGGTTAATGCGGCGATTAACATATACTCGACCAGTTTCCGCCATTATAATTATCAGCTCGCTTGCGCGGCGATTAATGTAACGCACAATTATGATTCACATTGAACGGCGACGGCGACGATATCGCCGCATAGTCCCGAGCATTTTTACGAGCGTCTCTCCTCCCGTTCCTCCCGCTCCTCGCGCTCGCCTCCGCTCTCCTGCGACGCACAGTGCTCTAAAATCGTGAAAACTTGGCCAAAAAGCAATTTTTCTAATTCGTTTCGATAAGAAGACCAGTAAGAATTATTGTAATTTCAAGATTTTTTAATTTTGAGAAGAATATATGCAAGGAACAATTTCTTATAATTATTATCATAATTATTATTACTTCTTACAATTATTATTATTATTATTTAATTCTTATAATTAATTTCTAATAATTTAAATGCTTGTACATTGCCTTGAATGCACAATACAAGTGGATAAAAATACAGAATTTTTGGTATACTTGACATGCCGCTTTCTGCACTTTATTTACATTAGTTTTTAAATTACGCAAAGTAGTTTACTAAAATGTTTTAGCACAATATATTATTATTTGACACGTGTACTTTAAATATTATTCGCAAAATTGACAAATGAACTTGGTATAGCATATGTATTCGATGTGGTTTTTAACGCTTCATATAACGCTTATAAAGAATCGATCCGGCAACTTTATTATACGATTTATAAGCTCTCTTTAGCCAAGTCATCTTTAGTCAATTAGCTTTAGTCATCTTTAGCCAAGAAGGTTTTATGATCAAATTGTTTAGAATATCATACATTTGAAGTACATGAAGAAAGACAAATTGCTACTTTTTGCTGATTTCGTTTTTATAATAAAAAATCAGGCAAAAATTAAGTTACAGTTAAGATTGCAGTTAAGCTATGTAATTGTAATTTCTGTGTGTGATTACAAGAAAATGATAACTTTTTTACATTTTCCTTGCTTGTATTAAATTTTTTTATATGTATCACCTATCAGAAATCTTCCAGGTAAAAGTACCTTCTTTCCCATCTTAATCTCTTAAATTTCCAAGTTCGATATGAATGCTTTAAGATTTGAAATATTCTTTCGCCAACTCAATCTAGCATGTCTAATAACTAGCGTATCTATATCTCTGATGAAATCTTGTTTTTCTCTTAAAAATATTTTTTGTCAAAATAAGATATTAAAATATGCGTTTGTGCATGTGATATTTATAAAATAATATTTAAAACATAAATTTATTTATGTTTCACCGAGGGCGCAGATAGTGTATTTCATTTTATCGTTATATATGTTATTGTTATTACCAAAATCGGTCGGTGATCTTTAAATTTCGAAAAATATCAGCTGAAGATAGAAATATCGGCAATCGAATATCCGCGCCACCCCCCGCGCAGACTCCGGGCGACAAGCAGAGAGGTGGCAACCGTGGCTCGCACCCGCGCTCGATCCGCCTGCGTTTTCGCGAGCCTCGCCGAGTGCGGCGCCTCTCCGCGCGGAAAATTATCGCCGTTTAGCGTCGTTTATCGGAGCGTTTCCGCTCCTCGGTCTTCGTGCACGCGCGCCGGGCAATCCGCGCGCGCTCTGGTCTGCGGCCGGGAGAAGAGCGAAACAGAGAGAGAGAGAGAGAGAGAGAGAGAGAGAGAGAGAGAGGGGGGAGGGGGAGGGGGAGAGAGCCTGGAGATGAAAGGGGGAGAAAAAATTTCTCTTTTGAAATCGGCCGTGCGTGCAGATACAATAAGCGTGTTGTACGGCGCGCGGAGCGGCAGACGTACGTACGCACCTCGTGTCATCGCATACTTAATGCACGTAAAGAGGCGCTTTGTAGCCACCGCGGAAGTTTCAGCGCGGCGTATAACGCGCATTAGCATCGCGCTGGCCGGGGACGGATTGTAAAGCATCGGTGTATCCGCTGTGTAATAACTGTGAAACAGCGCCATGCCTCTCATACGAATGAGAGGAGACGGTATTTAATGGCTCTCGCTCGTCGCGTGCCCCGCCGCGACGCGCTGTCCTTAAAATCGCGACCGCGATCGATCAATCGACCGGTCACGCGGTTCAAGTCAGACGCGGTGGTGGTCCCCTCTTCCGCCCCCCCCCCCGCGGTGTGTTGGTCGCAACGAGAGAAAATTTCGCTGACTCGGAGCCGGCCGACTCCTCGTTGCTCCACTTTGACTGCGACCGCCGTTTTGTAATTCGCATTTAATTGACCGAGGGGCGGGGGGGGGGGAGGCGCGAGAAGGCGCCTCGTCGACTTTCTGCGGCGACCTCGCCTCGGCCGATTCGGACACGAATCGGGATTTTATTCCGCGACCACGTCTCCTGCGTAATTACGGCAGCCGGCGGCGGCCTTTCGTTTTCGGTGATTAACGCCGCGGCCGGCCGGCGCGCTGTGATTTCTGTTACTTGAGCGGCCAACTGTCGTCCGGGTCGCCGAAGGCGTGGTGGAGTGCGACGCGTGCATTCGTTAGCCTGACTCTCCATCGGCTAGATGTTCGGTTTGTCGTAAGGCGCGGGTGTATGCTTACGTTTTATACACGTGGAAGATTTTTCTTGGGAGGGGAGGGGATTGTTAATGTAGCGAACGGAGAATGTCCGGAGGCCGTCGTGCGAGGGAATTGCGTATTTCTCTCTCTCTTACGCATTCGAGATGTATACTGTGTTATTCGGAAAACGTATCGAGTAAAAATATGCTCGATTTTTTCGCTCTCTCGGCTCACAGTGTGAGAGAGCGCCTTCTGCTATATAATATTGTAGATACATATCTGAGAAATATATAGGGTATACCAGAAAGATCCCGGATTAACGAAGGGATGAAGGAAATGTTGAAGAATAGGTTTTTGAAGAAAATGTTGGATGCAAAAGTTTTAGGGTTGGTAAATGGGTACTTAGTGATGAACTTGAACTTGGTCTAGGGATCAAATTTAGAGGTCAAATTAAGGTTAACTTTAAAATCGTAGACTAAAACTCCTACCTTTTATTATATTTGATTTTGAAGGGATGATGTTTTTGAAAAAAAAATGTTAAATACAAAGGTTTTAAGGTTTGGAAACGGGTACGTAGTGGTGAACTTGAACTTAACCGAGGGATAAAATTTAGAGGTCGATAAAATTTAGAGATCAAAGTCAACTTTAAAATCGTAAACGGAAACCTCCACTTTTTATTATATCATCTTTCTCTACCAATTAATTTGAACAACTTTTGTCTGAAATGCTTTTTTCATTTGCCCAATATCTTTTGAGATATTTAAGGAAAATTTGGTAACTTTTTCAATAGCTTACGATATTTCGATAACTATTAGTCGGAAGAAAAAAAACTGTACTAGATTTTTTTACTTTATTTGATCTCAAGAATATGCTGCTACAATAGTAACTAACTTTCATTAACTTGATGATCCTTGGAAAATTCAAAATTATCTCCTATGCCTATGTAAAAGTCAAATTTTCGTCAAATGTCCTATCTTCAATGTACAGTTTTTATCTCACAATTGCGCAAAATAAGACTTCCCACATATTCCAACATATTCCTAAATTTGAACTTTAGAAAAAAAAACGAAAAAATATCAGCTCAACCGGAATATCCATCAAAGTTACAAGGATTTCCCAGACTCACAACGTGTGTTTTTGTGATGATACGGAAGTTGTGTATGTTCTAGAATTAAATATTCTTCAGTTATACCGAGTAGACACATTAAACATGTTTTTCAGATATAGCAGAAAGCAGGAACATACAAATAGTTTCGGTACACTTTGCGCGTGTATCACGTATTGTACGCCTCGAATATGCGGATAATATGCGCAAACTACTTTTGCTATGTCCTCCGAACATTCTCAGAATGTATATGCGCTAGTTAGAGTACCAGTTTGTCCGGCTGAAATATATTCATCTGATTCAAAATATTCCACGATGGTACAGGAGAAACTGCCTTACATGTGATACAACCTTTTACATCGTGGAGTCGCAGGAAGATGGATTTTTTCTTCACATCGAAGCGCTTTTTCCCTTCTGGTTGCTTATAGTTCACCCAACAAAAAAGTATTCTATTTGTAAAGTGATTTTTTCCCACAGTCTCATATTCGAAGCGAAGCCTTTCACAGAGAAAGGATTCCTCTCTCGATAAAGCAATTGAAGCGAATCATCCATCCAGATATTATTCCAACTGTTTTCCTCTTGTTTCAAGAGGATTTCCTCTTATGTCAATTAATTTTTCTCTTATACGAAGAGGAAGATATTGATTTGAATATCGGCTTCTTTTGTTCAGTCATGCTCTACCTCCAGACATGAACGAAAAAATAATCATATGCTCATGCGTCAGAATATTTGGAACGCTTTTTAAAAAGGGTATGCGTGTTGTTGTAACGTACAATGAAGATAAGTTACCCATATTTGGTCAACATACAGTTTACAATCTATTGCAAGAAATTGAATAATATATTCTTTCTTTTTAACTATGTTTCATACTTCATAATTGATTATAATGAACATCTTTGTAGCTATGAAGTCCATAACAAAACTGATTGGAAATTTATTTGTTATGATGATCTTGTTTCATTCGTGCCTAGCTTATCGTAGAACTGAAGCCAAAACTATATATTTATTCGTTATACATTATAATAATTTTTTCAAATTAACCAGTAAAATCAGTAAGAATAAAGTACAGTAAGAATAAATAATAATTCTCTTGACAAAAGATTAAATAATCTGCGTACAAGAAGAAATTTATATCAAAATTAAAAAGATTTGCATTATACATGTAATCGCTCTAACTTTAAGAATAACGTGTTTATAATATTTCCCTTAGATTTATAATATTAATCTTAGAGGAATCCTCTTGAGGCCCGACATGAGAATAAAATCCTCCAAAAAGTGAGAGTAAAAATTGAGATAATTCCGCTTGTTCTGAAATTACCTTTCTTTGGGTGCATATTTCTCCGACGATGAAACGCAATTGCGAGCCGCTACTCGCGCGCGGGCTCGCGCGCGGTAATCGGTTACGGCAAGAGCCAAAGTGTCAGTACACGGTGCGCAAATATTGGCTCCTTATTATACTCTTATCCGGCGGAGACGAGGGTATAATAAAGATATTTCCATTCTCCCCGAATCTCTCCCCCCTGTTTGTACAATTACGACTCCGGAGACGCCTCGCGTGTCGTCACCTCAGCTCGGCGATCGCGGGCATTTTTCGCGCTCCCGAATTCGCCGGGACAAATCAACGAGCACCGTTATCGCCGGCTCGCGCGAGTGTGAATTAGCGAGACGCGCGGCGCTCGACGCTCAGATGAGCGCCGAGCGGCGCGGCGGCTTCGCCACGTGAATTCGTCGGCGAAAGAAAGCGCCGGCGGCGCTGCTTAGAGGGCTATACCCGTCTCTCTTTCTCTCTCGGGGCATCCCACGGCGAGTGGCGACCCGCGGTCAGCGAGCAGAGTCCGCGAGAGAAGCGCGCGTCCTTTTCGGTCGGGTGGAGACTGCGGCGGCGCGGCCGGCTCTCTCGCTATCCGCGCTATCGTCGTCGCCGCTCTTCCGCGATGTACCGTTATACTCGCGGCGCCCCCGGGCCTTGGAGAGGTCCCTTCTGCCTCGCCCCCTCTTCCCTTGGCTGTATGGGCCCCCGTGCCCTACCCTACCATGCTACGGAACACGGAAACGGGCTCCGGAGGCCTCGACTGCCCAGCGGGCGAACCTTGAGCGTGCGCCGCGTGCGCCGAGTCTCACCTCGCCTCGCCTCACCTCGTCTCGCCACGCCTCGCCTCACTTCACCTCATCTCACCTCACCTCACCTAGTCTCGTCTCGTCTCACCTCAGCTCGCCTCACTTCACTCCACCTCGCCTCACCCCCCCAGCCGCCTCGCCCCGCCGAGTCTCGCGTGCTCGCGACCTCGGCGCGAGCGCGTCTCGTATATCGCTTTGGCTTTCGTTCTAATTATCTCCAACGGTGCAGCCGCGCGCGAGAAACGCGCGTCGATCTCGGCCGCGAGTTGTTACGTGCGCGGGAGGGCGTCGATGACGTCCCCCCGGTTCCGGTTCGGCCGCTCTTCTCGCCGCGTGCCGAAGCGCCTTGCCTGTCGATCCCGTATCTTTTCGCCCCCCCCCCCTCCTCCCTCTTTTCCTCCACCCTTTCTGTCTTTACTCGTCAACGCATAAAGTTTCGTGGAAGACGATTTTTCTTCGTTACTTTTCGTAAGTATTTGAATTCAAGTGCTCGTGACGAATATTTGAATTCAAATACTGGTCGATGAAACTCGTGAAGTTTCGTGGAAGACGATTTTTCTTCGTTACTTTTCATAAGTATTTGAATTCAAGTGCTCGTGATGAATATTTGAATTCAAATACTGGTCGATGAAACTCGTAAAGTTTCGTGAAAGACAATTTGTTTTCGTTACCTTTCGTAAATGTTTGAATTCAAGTACTCGTGACGAATATTTGAATTCAAATACTCGAAAAGTTTTGTGGAAGACAATTTTTTTTTTCATTACCTTTCGTAAATGTTTGAACTCAGGTACTTGTGACGAATATTTGAATTGAAATACTTGCCAACGAAACTACTCGTGAAGCTTCGTGGGAGACAATTTTTCTTCGTTACTTTTCGTAAATATTTGAATTCAAATGCTCGTGACGAATATTTCAATGCAAATACTCGTCAACAAAACTCGTAAAGTTTCGTGAAAGACAACTTTTTTTCGGCAATATAATAATTTTCGTTAATATAATAATTTTCGTAAATGTTTGAATTCAAGTACTCATGACGAATATTTGAATTCAAATACTCGTCAACAAAACTCGTAAAGCTTCGTGGAAGACAATTTTTTTTTCGTTAATTTTCGTAAATGTTTCAAGTACTCGTGACGAATATTTGAACGAAACTACAATGCTCACGAGTTGACGCGAGGAGAGAGGAGGGAGGACGAAAAGATGCACGATCGATAGCCAAGGCGCTTCTGCAGCCGCCGAATGGCGAATTCAGACATTCGTCAATGAAACTTTACACTCTTCGCAAGTGTTGACGCTGAGTGAAAAGATACACGCGATCTGTTTGAAGAACCTGTGAACTGCATCTCAGTGTGATCAGTTAGAATGAAAGGAACTGTGGTACTTCACTCCGCTCTAACTCATTGCGTCACTTCGGAACAATGATGGGCGACTCGATTTCCAGAAGATCGATCTTCTCCTCCGAAAGTCGATTCTTTCCTCCTCGATTTTTGCATAAATCGATTCTTTCAAACGTTGAGCGTTGAGCCCAGTTGAACTCTTCATCAAGCAAAGCATTGATGAATAAGGGCTGCTTTGAATTCCAAGCTCCGATTGAACCAATCGTTTCAGTAAGCCCTCGCAGGACCTCAAATGAAGTCGCTGTGAGAAGAAATGGAAAATGCGGGGCAAAGCAGCGGCTTCAGTTGATGCCTCGCGAGATTACTAAAACGGTTGGTCTAACCGAAGTTGACAAAAGCAATCCTAAAGCGAAACTCTCTATTCTCCGTTGAAGAGAATCGGTTTGTAGAAAAATCGAGCACCAAAAGAGGGTCGCTGAAGAGCCGACGGCTCTTCAATATATAATATTGGAAGGAAAAGCTCGAAAAGCTTTTCGAGGCATCAGCAGCTCAGAGGTTCCTCAGGACAACGAAGCGGGCCCCGGGCCCAGCGCGCGACTCTGTTGACGGAAGAAGCCTGACGGTATCGGCAAACTCAATATGGCGCAACTTGTCGCGCCTCCTCCTCGTGTCTTCCACGTTTGACCTTTCGCGATGCGGCAGCTCGTCGGCAGCTGACCAACGGTCGCCCGGTCTAAATTTCCACGGTTACACCTCGCGAGAGGCCTCGCATACACCTCTCCTCGGCAAGGTCCTTAGCCCCGCTCACGCCACGACGGCGTGCTCGTCGCGTTGGCAGTATGAGACCGCAGGAAAAGACACCGGTGTGTAGCGACTTTTAAGATGCGCGTACCGACGCGACGCGCATTCTACGTGCTCTCCGGCTGCGTAGCAATCGTGTCGCCGACGCCGGGACACCGTGAAACGCATGTAAATCCCTTCCTCGGAGTGCCGAAGCGTCTGCGGAGGCCTAAGTGGCCGCGATTGTGCGCCGCGTGCATGCACGGCTCTTCGGCTTCTCGTCCGCGATGAACGTTGCCCGCGCGGAGAACAATCGCAGGGTATTAATAAATGCAGTCGCGACGCGCGCTCGAGCGAGCGAGCGAGATAGATGCGGAGAGCAAGAGAGAGAGAGAGAGAAAGAAATTTCTCTCGACGGCATTCCGACGAGAGAATTCCCCGGAATTCGAAGAACGAAGCGCTTTCGGCGTTTCCCCGCGCTTTTTCGCGAGGCATCAGCGAGGTCGAAGTCGTCCTGAAGAGGTCGCCCCCTGAAGAAGAGAGCGGAAGCGCTCCGAATTCCAAAGCGCCGCGGCAGGGCTCCATCGCGATGCGCGACGCCTCGCGATGTATATCGCGCGCCCTGCGCGAGGACGACTACGACGACGACGACGAGGCTCGCAGGCGATCGCGGCGGCGGGCAGGGGGGGGGCAATCGCGCGCACGCTGCTTTCGCAATCCGATCCCCTCGCCTGGGAACCGGGCGCGGATTCCTCCGCGTCGGCGTGTTCTCGCGCTGGATTTTCGAAGACGCCTTGCGAGCCGGCGGAGAGCCGATTGCGCAAAGGACTCGAACGCGGATATAGGTCAAGAAGCAAGATTGGTATCTCTCTCTCTCTCTCTCTCTCTCTCTCTCTCTCTCTCTCTTGGGCGCGCTCTCGCGAGTTGGCGCGCCGCGCGCAACCATAACCCGAGAGAGTCGGTGCGCGCTAAGCATAGCGGGCGCGGGGTCTCTCCTCGCGCAGGAGAGCGGCTCGGCCCGGCCCGGCCCGAGCGAGCTCGAGGAGAAGTGCCCCCGCTGACTTTCTAACGTGACTGAGCGCCTTCGTGGCTTACGGAACGAAGCTCGGGGAACAAAGAAGCTCGCGCTCTCGCGAAGCTGCTTCGCCGCGCGCGCGGAAATGACGCGCCCGGCCGCGCCGCGCCGCGCCGGATCAATCGCTGCGCACGCGGCGTCTTGTTCGCAGCTTGTACTCCTCGATACACTTGTCTCGGGCGGGGGTGAAACGCGAGCGGGGTGAGAACAAGCGGGCGGGGGCGGCGGCCGTGAGCGATTATTCTTGGGCCGCGCGCGGTGACGGTCGACCGCTGGACGGTGGTCGCCGGCTGGACTTCAGCTTCTTTGGGCTTGTCTTCTCCAGCTGAACTTTCTGTATTTTCTTCTGGTTCAAGTTTTTTTACAAACGTTTACAACTAGTCTAGTTGTGTATCACTAGTTGTAAAGTTTGAGAATCGCTGCTCAGAGATAATTGGGCGTGATTGGGGTTAGGGATCCTTTGGTATCGAATCCTTAAGAGCCGCGATCTTTTGGTTTGCGCAGTTTGGTTAATGATTTTCAAATTCACAACTACACGGATTACCAAGGTCACATAAAAGTACAAAATCTCCTTCATCTGAGGAATCATTAATACAGCTGTGACAATATGTTGCGCCATGTTGTTTCCTGCACTGTGGCGTTCTTTTCTACCCTACCTGGCGTTTCTGCATCTATAAACTTTGCTGTACTCGTCTAGCTTTGAATCAGTGAATCAGTGGCAGTGCTAGTTCAGCTGAAAAAGACCGACTCTTTGTCTCGTACCCTTCTACGGGGTGCTTAAAAAAAGGGCTCAGAACCTTATTAGGGCGGATAGTAGTCGCGAAATAGGGGAAAAAGTCCTGGTAAACATGGGTCGAGAAAAAACTATCAAAACCGTTTTGCTCTCCAGTGTACACTGAAGCGTTCTTTCCAGCAGAAGTGACGTCAGATGTTACCGTTCTTTCCACCAGTGCAGCAGAACTTTGTGCAACAGTTCGCTGCACTGTCTGCACCAGTGGTCTGTTCTCTTCAGCTGTACTGCTGTTGACCTGGTGCAATAAGTTGGAGGGAGAAAAATATAGTTGTCTCACTTTAACTTCTGCACCAGTTAGTACAAGCAGTTCGGTACATTGAGAGGGCAAAAAATTTACACCGGTTCAAGCAGTGTATCTGAGAAGAACAGACTTACAGACTTATTAGGTTGTTGGATACAACCTCTGCAGTTTTTACTTTATTAGTATTAATCAATCATGCCACATGAATAACAATATATTACCGTCACGTTCTTCATAAAGGTAAAATAAAATCTCCTTCATCTGCAGAGTCATTAATATAGTTGTAATAAAGTGTTGCACCATGTTATTTCCTGCACTGTGGCGTTCTTTTCTGGCATTTCCCTTAGCATTTCTGCATCTTTGAACTTTTGCTGTACTCGTCAGTTCTAGTTCCGAACTAGTGCAGTACTAGTTCAGCTGGAAAGAACAGACCCTTTGTCTCATGTCCTTCTACAGAATGCTTGGGAAAAAGGGCTTTAAGGGCAGATAGTACTCGCCAAATAGAGAAAAAAGTCCTGGTAAATACGGGATTATGAGCGATTATTTCTTAAATTATGAACGATTATGTTTTAAATATGACGTCATTTGTCCTTTGTACGGACCGAGTTAAATAAAAACCAAATGAAGTGTCAATTAAGGTCTTGTTTGTTTCAAATGTAAAGTTTCAAATTTGGACTCAGTTTTGATTAGATGCGTATTACATATTAATAAATTCTATACATACGCTTGGACGAAGTTAATCCAACAACAACAGGATCGTATCTAAATTTAATTTGGATTCACATCAAGAATATATTTGAATTAAATTAATTCGATTAATTTGATATTCGGTTTTTATTTGAGTTTGACTTGGTAAAGGACGAATGCGAATCATATTTAAAACAGATTTAACCGCCTCTCGCGGGTTGTTTTAATTAAAGCGAGTGACCTACTCGCTTCTGGTGGCACGGCCATGCGTGAAACGCGTTTTTCTGCCATTTGCTGATTAGAGTAATGCGATGTCATTCTTACCGCATCATGAAAGCCTTGTGATAGCTTTCTGCAGCCGTTCACCATTCAGGAGGTGGTTAACAATTGCTTCGGACGAAGCGTGTATATAAATGGGAAAAAATATTTATAATTTGCTTACATTCCGAGCGAAGAGACTTTTCGTCAAGGATTCCTTTAAAGCACGGTACCTTCTTCGCCGATTAACGACGATGTAGACAAACTATATCAAAGAGAATACAGAAGCGCTAAAAGAAAGCGAGTGAGTCTCTTGCTTTAATTAATAAAATAAATAATTGTTCGTCACGCCGACAATATTAAAGTTTCGATCCATGTTCATCAAGGCTGTTTTCCTCCACTCTGTGAGTACCATCTGTTCCGAAAGTCATGACATCTTTTTTTTTAACACCTTGTAAATGTGTCTTTTTTATTTTGGCTGCGAGCACGTGGAAAAACGTGAGCGGCAGGACTCCGAGAGATGCTAGAGTGGCCGACGAACGGTCCAAAAGTGTCGACAACGTTGTGGTCGAAATATCCTGTGACATAAGCACCGACAACGTCTCGTATTTTTGACACATATAGGCATGTAAATATGTGTTGTTACGTAAACATGTGTTGTTTTGTTTTATTTTTGTGTTTAACGGAGAATATAATGACGTAGAAATTTGTTTGCGAACTTTTTGTGAGCACCGCAGGACTTTTTTGCATCAGGCAAATATTTATCAGTTAATAGTGCGAGATGCCAATTTTGAAATTTTTTATCGTTCGTGTCATATATTGAATAACTTGTACCTTCATTTTCATCCTCATCTTGTAGACTTCCGTTGCATAAAAACATTTATAATTCTACACAACTGGTATGTAAAGTTTGCGGAAAGAAGCCAGCATTGCGTCAGCAATAAATTTTCGCATTCCTCCAAATAGTAAAAAAAATTGACCATTCGCTCTTATATTATCATGATTCTCGACGTTGCTCTTGATATCGACCGATTATTTTTGAACCGCGAGCGGATAATCGAGCGTGACTGATCGATTTGCTCACTCTTCAGGTTTCATTCACTTCAAGTTTTATTACTTAATTACTTTCTGCGAGTGCTTTACTTTAGGACTTGATTCTTTGGGGCATAGGATTTTAAGACGAAAGAAAGACTAAAATTGGGTGAAAATTTTATTTAGCCCGGCGTCTCATTGCACTGATAAAATGTGGGTCATGATAAGCCGAATAATATTTCGTCTACTTTCGCAGTGTCAGCTAAAGTTTTAGAAAGTTAGTAAGTTTTTATGGAATAATAATCTCTTAATATAGCTAATTTGATGAAATATTTAATGGCTTTAATGAACATCTCGCGGGAGTCATTATGACCTAATCTCAATGACGCTGAGTTAAACAATATAACAAAACAGAATTGTTTTATTTATAACCGATAAATTGTGATATAAAACGCTCCGAATTATCTCGATATTTCAAGGTGAGATGGAAAATCCTACTGTGCATGCATAAATATTAAAAAGACGGGGTACTTTTTATTCCAGTACGTCCAAAGAAGTTGAACAGTGAGAAAACCGACCGATTTTAAAAACAGAAAAAGCTCCTAGCTACACAAATTTTATTCAATCCGGCGTCTCGTTGCATCGGTAAAATGTAAAACACACGTTGAGAGGTTATGAAGAAACGAATATTTCTTCGTCTATCCTCGCAATGTCGGCTAAGGTTTAAGAAAGTTAGTAACTTTTATGGAATAGTAATCTCTTCATATGGCTAATTTGATGAAATATTTAATGGCTTTAACGAACGTCATCGGGAAAGTCATTATGACCTGACCCAACCTAACCTCAATGACGTTGAATTAAAAAATATAACAAAACAGGATTGTTTTATTTATAACGGATGAAGTGTGATATAAAACGCTTCGAGTTATCTCAATATTTCAAGGCGAGATGAAAAGCATGCCACAAGTACTAAAGAGGCGTGACACTTTTTAGCCCGCTATGCCGCAGCAAGAAAAGCGACCGATCATTGTTCCTCTCGTTATCATCATTGTCGGCCGACCGATCGATCGATCGATCATTCTCGCACCGTCCGGAGAATTAGCGGCTGTGGCCGATCGATTTGCCCGCCGCTCAGCAGTCCTCTTACGTTTTTCTACGCGCTTCCGCGGCAGCTTCGCGCCGAGGGAGCCGAAGCGCGCTCAATCCGCTCTCTCGCGAGCGAGAGAGAGAGAGAGAGAGAGAGCTCTCGCGGAATTCTCTCTCCCGGCCGCGGCTACAGCGCGCGCGTTGCCGTGTAACAAGAGTCGTAGCGTGCGCGAGTTATGAAACTCGCTCTCTCACGAGCGAGCGAAACTCCATCTCCCTTATCTGCCGCACAAACACGTAATATACGTCTCGACGTCGAGGCGTGAGAGATACACATGTCGTCCGCGGCCAATGTCACATTGAGATTAGACTGTTTGCAATTACTCGCTTTTCGTATTTGCACGGATTATCCCGCTCGGCCGTTATCGAGAGCAATCGTGGTTCCCGCGTCGTTCGATCCCGCGAGAGACGCGCTCGCGCGAGTACGCATGCGCGCGTGCGCGCGCGCGCGCGCGTTTCCCGTTACGTAACCCGCCGCGGCCGGGCCGGCATTGAGAGAGCAGCGCGATGCGATACGTTGAAAATTCGTCGGCGTGGAGGAAGCGACGCGTGCGGTCTCGATCCGACAGACGGAAGAATGTCGGCATTAACCGTAAATTATGGGGCATTTTTGCCCGCGCGCGCGCGCGCGCCGTATCGCGTATACCTTATAATATCCGCTGCCTTGATTTACGTCGCCGCTGCGACCAGTCGTAAACGTAAGCCGCGTAATGAGATAATCCTGAGCGCACGCTGCGAATCTTTCATCTTTCGTCGTGTGTGCGCATGCGTGTGTGTGTGTGTGTGTGTGTTGTGTGTGTGGGGGATGATGATGCGTCGGGCGCGCGACTCGCTCGCGCTTCGCTTATCAACATCGCGAATTGTTCTTCTTATAATGCGGACGAAGGGGGGGGAGGGGAATTTAATTATAGTCGCTGCGGGATTTAGTCGCGGCAACTCGCGAGAGACTTCGCGCTCTTGTCCGCTTCGTTTGTTTCCTTTCATTTATTTTTTCTCTTTTCTCTCCTTTTTTCTCTCCCTTCTCCCCTCTGCAGTTGCAAACCTTTCCGGCACTCCGGTCGCTCGGCGATTCTCCTTGATTTTTTTCGCGGGAATGTGAACGTGGTGTGACGTGAGTTCCGAAAGTGCCGGTAACGTGTCGGCGAAACGTCATGCCGGATAAGCGGCGATCACGCTGCTCTTTCCGTGTTTCCTCGACACGCAGATCCTGCGGAAGTGTGTCGTGGCGTTTCAGCGGAAAATCTAATCACGCGTATGTGGAAATCTCGACGGATGTCGTCGAAGGCTTTCGGATTCACGTGAAATGGCGCAGCAACGCTCGTCGAGATTTTCCCGAGCGAAGCGAACGCACGTTCGCGCTGTGCACAAACAAAACTCTGGCGTCGGGCAAATATTTACGCCAAATGGCAGCTCGAGACGGTGACTTTCAACCTCTTTATCGTTTCCGCCACACGTCGAGCACCGCTCCGATTCATTATCGCGTGCGCCTTGGTCGCTTGATAAAACGCATCCGCGATTCTCTCCGTAATTCGCGATACATCCTGACCAAGATACCGCGTAAACTTCGCGGAGAAAGACGCGAGCGGTTCGTCGGCAAAATTTCCGTATAGGGTCAGTCCGGGGTAGATGAGCATAGTTTTTTTAATTGGAAATAACACATCTGTATTATTGCGACGAATGATCAACGACATATTAACACACTCAGTAGAGGACAACGTTTAAGATACAGAAAAATTTTTGTGAAAAGAATTCATGGGACGCCAATAACAGCTATTAAATATTAAACTATGAAATAATAAAAATATTTTGTGAGGGATACATGATTACATACGTGAAGGAAGATAGTTGGGCACGCCTACAATAATGTAGAAAATTGTTCGTCTTCATTTATTTTTTTTAAGTGTTTTACATTCTTTTATTAATTATTAAACTTTTTGTCAATTCTTTTATTAATTATTAATAAAATAAAACGTTTCCACAAGTTTCTTATAGAAACCAAGGACAACATTGGGGAGAAGGTTGACAAGTGGCAACACAGAAAAAGGCCCTGCGGGAAAACATTATTTATTAAAGAGAGGAAAGTGGAAGAAATCTATTCGGAATCTTTAAACGAAACAAGAAGCTGTTTAAAATGTACAGAAGTTTTTAATGTTAGGTTACCCAGGGAAAAATGATAGTCGAATACATATCGGATCGACGTCATTTATACGTCTAAAGCATCTAAAAAACGTCGGTCCGACGTCCATTGCTTGCTATTTCTCGCTGAGTAGGCTGCCCATCCAACCCCGATAAAAATGAACCATCTATCCCATTTGGGGAGTTCACGTAAAGATGCGTATACCGCGTGAAACGTAGTCTCGGTGACGAATTTTGAGGTTAAGTACGCAAATATGATGTTTCTCAAGTCGTTTAAGTCCAGGTCTAATGTTATGACTCGAAATAAACCGTACTCGCGAGGTATTTTTCCGACGTGTGAAACATTTTCGAGGTTAATAGAAACATAAAAGATTTATTTATTCATAATAATAGTGTTTTGTGCATCAAGAAGAGACACGCCTACTCGTGGTACATCCAACTCACAACCGACCGATCAGCGCTGACGCCTGGCATATATTAATAAAATTATAACAATTGATCATCTATCCCCTATGCCCATCTATCTCGGACTTACCTTACTTCGTTCTCTCGCCTTATGGCGACTCATATCTCGTGGTCCTTCGCTTTCTGCCAATTCCCGCAAATACGCGTCGATGGATGCGCGACTATTTTATCACAGAAGATGTGACACACGTGAGATACGCGAAGATTTCTCGTATGAGCGCCGCCACGGCTATCGCTGGCTGGCTCTACCTGGAAAGTACCTGCCGTCGTATCGAAGGGGTTAATATTATCTTATTGATAAGCGGTCCGGTAACACACATACACATACTCTCTCTTTCTCGAAAACTCGTTATTTCGCCAGAGCTCGCCGGCTCGCGCGGGAACGAGTTTAAGGAACGTCGTGCGATCTATGAAAAAGCGCGCGCAAGTCTTCGTGTCCTTAGAACGCGGACTTCACCGGCTCCGAGTTGTGTCAGGGTCGACGCTTGCGTCGCCTGCTGCAACAACCACGCAATGCGCTATCGTGGCTTTCGATCTATCTTTTCCTCCGTCCCTCTCCTCTTCCCGTCTCTCTCTTTTTTTTTTCTTTCTTTTGGCGCGATGCCCGGTAGCAATTCCCTCCCTCTCCCTCTCTCTTTCTCTCTCTTGCCTCCGCACGCCTATCGCACAAAGCAAATCACCACGATAGCTGCATGACATTTTGTTCGTTTACGGTCTATGCTCCGCGCGCGAGTCTGGATTCAATTGATTGAATTCTCTCGGTTAAAGGATTAACATTTAGCCTTGCTCTCTAATGGCTCTGATGAAAGCGCCACATGTAAATTTTTTAAAAGGAGGGGCTTTTGGGGGAGGGCGAGGGGAAGAAGAACATTATTTTTCTTAGCCCCGGTCTACAATAGGTGATTTAAGCTTTAAGCTATAAGAAATTAACCAACGACAGTCGATTATTTTTTCCTCACTGTAATTCAACTGTAATTGGTTAATTTCTTATAGCTTAAAGCTTAAATCACCTATTGTAGACCTGACCTTAGTCTGGTGTCCCATAATGAGATTGGGTCATAATGACCCCCGCGAGACCGCGTTATTAAACCCATCAAATATTTCATCAAATTCCCTACTACTCCATGAAAATTTACTTGCTTCCTAAGATCATGGCTGACACCGCGAGGGTAGACGAAGAAATATTCGTTTTTTCATAACCTCTCAATGTGTGTGTGTAACATTTTACCGATGCAACGAGACGCCGGATTGAATAAAATTTCTGTGCAGCTAGAAGCTTTTTCTTTCTTAAAATCGGTCGGTTTTCTCACTGTTCAACTTCTTGGGGCGTAGTGGAAGAAAAAATGTTACATCTTTTTAGTACTAGTATGCACAGTAGGATGTTTTTCATCTCTTTGAAATATTGAGATAACTGGAAGCGTTTTATATCACCTTTCATTGGTTATAAATAAAACAATCCTATTTTGTTATATTTTTTAACCCAGCATCATTGAGGCTAAGTCATAATAACTCCCGCGAGATGTTTATTAAAGCTATTAAATATTTTATAAAATTCCCTATATTAAGATACTACTATTAAAAGATTACTAGCTTTCTAAAACCACGACTGACACTAAGAGAGTAGACGAAAAAATATTTGTCTCTTCATGACGCAACTCTCAACTTGCGTGTAACATTTTATCAGCGCAATGAGACACCAAGTTAATAATGAATATGCTGCGAAAATTATGCAATAATTAGATTGCCCAACCAATATTCTGAGTTCTACACACAAGTGTCTTCTCACGTCAATCGTAATCGCTCGCTTCAACAAATTGCCCACGTCGTTCATATCGTCGCTCGAAGCTTGCCTCACGTGTGAGATAAGCAGAATTCTAAATTCAGTGTCAAGTGACGATTATTGCTCATAATAATCGCCGCTCGAAGGTAATCTCAGAGCGAGAGAGATAAGCAGATTTCAGAACGAGATGCGAGCTTCCTCGGTGTCGAGCCTCGCGGTTACGAAATAACGTCATTCGCGCGGTCGTAGCTTTCCGCCGAATCACGTCAAGTATGAGCAACTCAGCTGAGACAAGTTTCGAGAATAACGACACTTGATCGCAGATCGCGCCGTTGCGATCTCATGGCGCTCTTCGCTCGTCTCGGCGCTCTTTAAGGTAGGGATGCTGATTTTAAATCGATTTAATCAAAGATCGATTAATCGGAGCCTGAAAGATCGATTTCAAATCAATTTTCTGGAACTGAACCGATTCAAGGATCGATTCTGAAAATCGCCAACACGATTTTTTCAGTTTCTACTAGTAATATAGTTTTTTTTTCACTTCTTTTAGTTGTAACATTTGAACTCACTCAATGGTTGCACAATGCACATTATGTTACCTTTAGACATGTCCCATGTCCCATGGGCGAGAATTTTCAGCGGAACGAAACGTGCGAACCAATCGCAGCCACTCCATATAATAGTATACATTGTATACATATGTATATGCATATAATAGTAAACGTGATTTCTTATTTAATAACGTTTAAAAACCCTTGATTGACGTTTAATCAAACTAATTAAATCCTCAGCACAAAAATTTAAAGGTCTTTTTCTATTTTGTTCTGGCCACACACACACACACACACACACACACACACACAGAACCTAACCTAACACGATCAAAAGAATATCATATGTTTAATTTCTTTAATTCATATTAAAATTTAATTTCTTTAATTCATATTAAACTATATGAATTACAGGAAGTCTACTTTAGAGTGTAGACATTTGACAGATAATATACTTTAATGAGTGGGGTTCACTCTACATGTGTACCGATTCAAACCGATTTTCTGAAATCGATTCTTTATAAACCGATTTTTTAAAGATCGATTTTTTCACCGTGATTCGAATCGGTCTTTAAATCGATCTATTTGGAAAAAAGAAATCGGCATCCCTACTGCAAGGTTCCTCCGATTCAGCGGGAGATCGGCTCTCGGAGCGCGGCGACGGAAGCGGCGGGCTCGACTAGTTTCCGCGAGACGGGCAATTTTGCACCGTTAAACGGCTGAGCTGCCGATCGACCGATCCGCTCGCTCGCTCGCTCGAGCGACGGTATGCGCGCCCGCGCGCGCGCTCGCGCTGTCACTTTCATTGCCATCCACGTGTCCCCGCGTGACGATAATCGGCGGGTGTCCCGCTCGACGGCGAGGCAGCCGTCGCGCGCGTTCGACGGCTAATCGACGGCAGGCTGTTTTCAAATGTCACCGTTGCCAGCCACCGCGAGCCGCGGGCATTCCCACGGATAATAAACGTGCGCGCGCGTATGGCGAGCGATCGCGGACGATTTAGCTCGCGCCGGGGACCGCGTCTTGTCTCTTTTGTTTGCCGTCGAGAGCAGAGATCTTAATAGCGGAAACGGCCGCGTCGCGTCACGAGCGCGCGTAGGAGCGCGTAATGAAATGGTAATCTCATTGTCAGTGAGTGCGATCGACGTATCGGGATCGCGAAAGAGCGAGCGAGCGAGCGAGAGAGAGAGAGAGAGAGAGAGAGAGAGAGAGAGAGAGAGAGAAGGAGCGAGAGAAAAACGTCGTCGTAATGCGACGTACCGTTACATTCTCTCATCCGAGTGTGTTCTCGTTCGCCGGAGCTGCGCGCGCGCCGAAAATTGCGAAACCGCGCCGAGTGGTGCGCTGTTAACCCCTGTTGGCTGTTAACCCTTAAGGTTACCTACCATGAAATTTCACCGTATGCGAATTTCGTTTCGTTCTTATTAAATATTAAATTATCCGCTTCAAAAACAACAGCTTCTCATCTAATACTCAATAGTGATAAAACATTCAATAGCATTTGTTTGACTTTTTGATTTCTAAAGTAAAAAATATTTACTGAAAGAACCCTTAAGGGAGCTACCATGGGTATACATTTCACCCTGTGCGAATTTTGTTTTGTTCTTATTAAATGTTGAATTATCCGCTGCAAAAACAAAAACTTGTCTATTTCTCATCTAATATTCAATAGTGATAAAACATCCAATTGCATTTATTAGACTTTTTGGTTTTTAAAGTAAAAGAAATATATACCAGGATGAAATTTGTCACCCATGACGGCACTAACGTGATTTTTTTTATGGTAGCTTTCAAGGGTTAACGATGGAAATTTTAATAATAATTTTATTATTTTCCTTTCCGCCACTGACAACTAAGGGGGATTGATTACGGCAAGATGGCCGATTGGATGGAAAATGACCTCACATTAGTCGTGACACCAAGATTGCTCATGTAGACTCCGCCGGCGGTCGTCATCGCGACACGTGTGCCGCTCGGAAAAGTCTCCTCGCGGAAAATTATGCGAGCGTGCATGGAAAATGCGTCTGAGTCAGTCTTGCCTGCCGAACAAATTGATTAATTGGCTGCGTTTCGAAATAGTGCTGACAATGCCGACAGTACTGGAAGCAGCATATAGGTCTTTTCAAAATCGTTAGTAAATTTCCAAAGCTATCTGAATATAAAGAAAATATAAAATCAATTTGGAAGAATGGCCAATTTATAACAGCGATTTTACTCGATGTACATAGTGCCGCAAATTTGATTTTTAGAGGTTTCAAGATCATCTTCAGAGTTCATCATTTCACATACAGACGACGAAGAAGATATTTCGTATCTTTCATAAGTTTTATTTTCACTTCCGCTTATTTTCACTCAATTATTGTATTTTACTGGTGACATTTTTTACAGGTTAGTGATTCTCCTCAGAAGCAGTTTTTGTAAAAGAGGCAGTAAGTTTCCCATCTCGCAGAGCATATTGAAAACCACAGGCCTGTTGCGAAATTCGTTTCGGGAACTTTAGTTTTAATTACAAGGTTGCTAGGTCTTAAACTACCTTAAATACATTCCGCGATTGATTAGCTGATCGCGCTCGGACGTTCACAATCGTGCACCATTTCTGTTCACAAACTTAATATTAGCAATTAATTTGGTGATATCAGATACAGAAGTGGATAGACTTGTTATTACTTATTATCTTGATAATTGATCGGCCGATCAGTTACGGAACGTATCTAGGTTAGTTTAAGCTACCTACCAAGCTTATGATCGAAAGCAAAGTTTCCGAAGCCGATTTCGGAACAGACTTTACATCGGAACGCGAAAGCAGTACCGTTGGCGCACTATTGGCACATTGCGGAACGCAACCTTTGTCATTGCGAGGCGATTCGACGACCGCTCGTTTCCCTTTTTCTCACGCTTTTCATTCCGAGACGAGGACTCGCGCGCGCTCTCGGCGGATCCCGATTTCCTCGCGCGATCTTGTCGTCGATCGGGCGAGCGCGTCGCATCGCCACGCGGACGACGTTGACGACGACGACGACGACATACGTGTTACGTATGTGCCAGGTACACGCGTACGTATATCGTTATACAACTTTTCCAGCGGTACACGGAGGCGTAGAGGTGAGCCGGTGGCTCGTGGACGCTCGCGAAGGTGGGGGAACAGAATGCGGAATAGCCTAGAATGTGATGCGAACGTTCTCTCTCCCTCCCCCTCTCTATCTCTCTCGTCCGCTAACGTACGTGTGCTCTCTCGCGTGGCTCTCTCGCCGACGTCGCACAGGCGAACCCGTCGTTCTCTCTCTCTCTCTCTCTCTCTCTCTCTACCGCCGCAGTCCCGACAACACCATTATTGCTTTTGTCGAATTAATCCTCGGATTTCGGCCGACCGGCCAGCCGGTCGGCCGGCACGCGCTGGCGATGTATGTTGGTCTCGCCAGACGCGCTCATTACGTCATCATTACGCGCGGTTGTGCGCGCGTTTGGCGGATTATCGTTTGCACCTCGTGCATGTCACGAGAGAGGTGTCTGTTCTCTCTCTCTCTCTCTCTCTCTCTCTCTCTCTCTCTCTCTCTCTCTCTCTCTCTCCAGCTGAACTGGCTGAACAGCGCTGCTGCGCTGGAACTCGCTTCTTTTCTCTCGGGGTTTGTTATATGCACGTCGTTTCACTCCGACGGCCGACGTGTAAGCCAGTTCAGCTGAACAGAGCAGACCTGAGATCGTAAGGTATCGATGTAATCGCACGAGTATCGAGGAATCTCGATGCGAGATGCGTGTTCGAGCGGGCGAGACGAATCGTTTCGGGTCTCTCGTCGAACTTTCGATCCCCCATCGGGCTCGCTCATCTCTCGGTGGGGTGATACTCCTCGGGGCATCCCTCGGGAAAGCGGGCCAACAGGTGGTCCATCCGCGTTTCATAGGCTCCTTGAACGGATACGAAGGGGCGCGCGGGAGGAGTATCGCCGGTGTATCTATCGGGCGGTAACGCGATTAGTCAACGTGCCGCGTTGTAACGCGGGGCGTGATTTCGCTCCGGGGGGGATTGCGCGTTTCCCTTCGTCGGTCCCGACCACCGCCGCGCTGCAAAGGGCTGCGCATTCGGGGTTAAGTACCTGTGCCGCGAACGCGCGTCTCCCTTATATAAATCACGACCATCAAGAAAGAGGGGGCGATAGATGTTCACGGGGGGATCTGAACTTGCGCATTTCTGACTTGCGTCGGGCTCTCTTGAGCTTTTGAAAATCTGTCTGTGGGGAGGAGAAGTGGGAAGGGGAGGAAAGCATGCAAATGTCGAAAGACGATCGATCCGGTCGAAGTGTATCGAGCGCGAAGCTACTCGATATCGGAAGTCTCGCCGTGAATTGAGCATCTTCGAGTCGTCGGCTAATGTTGTCGGTGGAAAGGTACGATAGTATTACTATCATATTACTGTACTACTAAACTATACTTCAAATACTATACTATACTACTAATAATAGTATAGCACTATAGCAGTATAGTACTATATGTATTAAATATAGTCCTATACTATAGTTAGTACATATAGTACTATAGTGCTACTATAGTTCTATATTATTAGCAGTAATATAGTATAATGGTGTAGTAAACGATGTTAACGCTGCCCTCATCGACAATATTGCAGTATTGGCATTATTACTATACTATACATTACTATATATACTAATATACTGTACATACCTATATATACTACTATACTATACATACACTAGTATAGTTTAGTAGTATATCAATAATATCAATATATATTATAGTAACATTAACGATATTAATAATATAGTAATAATATTATAGTATAGTACTAATACCATAAGAGGTAGAGTACTATAAGAATGAATCGAGCATCCTCGAATCCTCGACTAATATCGTCGATGAAGATAATGTCAGTGATATTACTATACTACTCAAGTATAGAATACTACTACCGGTATTGTAGTATAATAATATAGTAATAATGTGAATACTTATCATAGTAATATTAACAATGTTGATAAAATAATAAATTAGTAATAATACTAATACTAGTAGCCTCGTACTGCTATAGTGTACAGTAGTAGTATAGTAATATCATAAAAGGTAGTAGTAGTATTATTTGATGTATTCGAACCTTCGACATAACATCTGTCGCTCCAAGTTGAAATTAAAAGTATCGAATCTTCAAATTCTATTCGAGTGTATATCGACGTGTATCTTTTAATCTTTATAGTTCGGTCGGCTTCTTGGTCGACATTTGTATTTTTTAAACTTTTTCGTACATGTCAAAGAGAGTAAATTGATAAAAAAACATGAAACCCTTGGAGCGTTATTAGTAGTGACCTCCCGGATTGTAAAGATTAATAGAGTTAATTTTGGCGTGCGCAACGGAATTTTGTGCAGTCAGTACCGTTCGAAAAGTTTGAAATGTGCGAATATTCACGCTTAGAACTCTTCCTGGACCAAATGAATTCACTTAGTGAAGCAATCACATAATTTAGAAAAAACGTTAAAGAGGGAAAAGGAGCAAAGTTGCCGTGCAAGCGCTGCCTCCGCTAAAAAGAACGGACCTAATGATCCAAAAACAAATCCAAATGATCAAACGACACCCGAAATTAATCGCGTGGCCAAACAGTCGAAATTGATACCGCTATTTTCTTTCCACTCCCCCTTTCCCCCCCGTCGTATTTGCGCGACAGCTCTCGAGTCTAATTGAATCCAAATCCGGTACTCCATATTTTATTTAGCTGTTTCATTGTGTCGGGTCGACCCCTTCGCGTTTTTATCGCCGGTTTAATAAACCCCCGGAGAAAAACGACACGGCAGAGCCGCGCTAGCGACGGTTACATAATGAGCCTACAATGGCGCGCGCTCGCGCGCATCCCCCCTCCTCGTCCCGTCTGGGGCCTCCTGAAAATCCCGTGCACGGCATTATTTCATCGGGCCAGTTAAGGGCTAATAAATTTCCGATCGCGCCCGGCCCGCAGAGACGAAAGCGTAGTTACGCGCGGTGACAATGGGCATTATAAGGCCCCGAGGAAGAGCGTGCGCGATCCATGGCGCGTTTTCGGCGATGAATGAATGAATGCCGCGTAGCCGGCTCCTCCGTGCTTTTTCGAATGGGTGGCTAATGGCGGCAGCGGCGGCAGCGGCGGCGGCGGCGGCGGCGGTGGCGGGACGGTCCCCGCTGTCGGGACACAAAATTAGTGGTCACAAATCAAGTACAATACGACCACTGTTGGCCGCGCGCCCCCCACCCCGCCTCGCGCCGCGCCGCGCCGCGGTTGGTATCTGGTCCACGATGAAATCGGGGGCCCAGAGGCCCCTGGGGCGGCGGGAGGGAAAGGTCGAGGAGAGGAACGGCGAGTGTGTGCACGCGCGCGCACGCGCACGCGGGGCCCTCGTTGGATTCGGTGCGCCTTCTTGCCAGACTTTTTTGCCGACCCCGCGTAGTGTAACTTTCCTTTCCTTTCCTTCCCTTCCTTTCCCTTCCCTTCGCTCCCCTCCCCACGGTGCTCTTCGCGCTCGCGGGAACCACGCGGTCTGAGGAGATGCCGCGGTTGTCTGCGCGGTCGAGCGCACGCGAAAGGGTCACCGCTGGGTTCCGCAAACAAAAGGCGAGTCGAGAGCCGCGAGGGATGCGGTGATTTGCGAGATGCGCACCCTAGACGACGAGCGGTGGATGATTCTGTTGTTGACGTGCGTTGTGAGACGCACTGATGACAGCGGCTATACTTGAGGTGCACTGACAGAAAGAGGTCTGATCTTTCTTATTGTTAGAGAGAGAGGGAGGGAGATTAAATCCGATATTTTGTTGTATAGTGAGATCTGATAATTTTTTTTACTTTTTAGAGAGATAGTTGGATCTGATATTCCGTTATACTATCAGATCTGAAACATATATACATTTTTATAAAGAAAGAGAAAGAGAGATATTTAGGTCTGATAGTTCTTTTTTTTTTTTGGAGAGGCAGAAGTAGATCTGATACTTTTTTTATATTGCGAGATCCGATTCTCTCTTTTTTTTTTTAGAGAGATGAAAAGAGATAGTTACTGAAAGCTACTAAATTATATATATATAATTGTATAAACTATAATTTTAATAGTTTTTAATATAACTGTTTTTTTCTTTAAAAAGAAAAAAAAGAATCAAAATCTTTTTTAAAAGAGGGAAGGAGATAGCTACTAAAATCTACCAAAATTATAATTTTAGCTCTTGATATAACTATCTTTTTACTCTCTCTAAAAGAATTTAATCTGGTTTTTTTTTTTAGAAAGAGAGGAAGGGACAGTTACTAGAAATTACGGTTATTTTACTTAATTTTAGTTTCAATTTAATTTAGCTATAATTAAAGTTATGTAACTATAATTACAGTTATTTAACTATAATTTTAGTTTTTTATGATAACTATTTTTTTCTCTCTTTACAAAAAAGAATCAGATTAATCCTGACTGTACTTTCTTGTTGTTCCGGCAAGAAAGTACAATATGCCGTGCAATATGCATTTACGGTTATCGTAGTGATATTTGTGACAAAATCCTCTCTCTCTCTCTCTCTCTCTCTCTCTCCTGCCGCAGAAATAGATTACGATTCTTGCACCGTGCGATATATTCCTACCGCAAGCAGCGAAGACTTTTTTCTCAGCGCACGGTTAATATCAGTTAGACGCGCTATCCTGAATTCCACGTACGGCGCATTATATACAATCGCCAATAAAAGCGTCGTGATATATCACGCGCGCGTTACCGCGCGCGGCCGGCTCGGTCGCCGTAGCGAAATTCTGCCGATGCGATCTTAATGGGGTGCGGTTAATACTCGGCGTAACGGCGCGTGCATCACCGCGCACACATCCGCGCGCGCGCTCGCGCCAACGATGACACCGCCTGCTCTCAGATAAACGACGAGACCGACTCGACGGCGGATAAGAATAAGAACTCTCTCATCCGTGGAAAGGTTACGCTGCTATTCCGCGGAATTGTAACGTACTCCCCCGAAGAAGCCGCGCGGCGAAAGCGGAGCGTGGCGCAGCCGAAGCGGCGCGCCCGTTACTTCGCTTAATGTGAACGCCGGCGAAAAACAAGACGTGTAAGTGAATTAAGAGGAATCGAGACAGGTGCTCGTTCCGCGAAATTGAATTTCTAATCTGCCGCGGAGCGACGATCGCATCCGACGCTCCTCGAGCTTCCCTCTATTAGCTGCTCCTTATCGGCGCCGCCATCAAATTATGCATAGAATTCCGTCCCGATTTCCGTCACGGCCCGTACAATGTTCAAGGCGAGCTTCAATGCCGAATGTATGCGTGCGTGTATGTGTGTATGTGTGTGTGTGTGTGTGTGTGTGCATATATGGGATTACACTGTTCTACATCGCAGCTCCACGTCGCTCATAGGAACGTGGAAGAATCTGCGACGTCTTTTTCGTCCCCTCCCTCTCTCTCTTCCTCTCCTGGCGCCTTTCTCTCTTCGCTCGCGCTCTGCTCAGCCCTCTTTTCGGCTTTTATCGCGCGAGCAGCACGTGTAATTAAAATAATGGTCGTCAGATGTATTGAGATGTTAATTGGATGCATCGTTAATCTCGCGCGCGCCATTGCGCGATGGCGGAGCGCGCTCGCTCGTCATTACCGCCCGGTGCATTAATGGCCGATAACATCGAAGCCGCGCTTCCATTCCGAAATTGATTTTCACCGGCGCGCGACGGCCTCCTCTTGTTTCCCGGCCAACCGGCCGCGCGCGCGATTTTCCCGCTCGCGCGCGCGCGCGGATGCCACCGAGCGAGCGAAGCCTCGAACGTCGCACCGTTCGCGAAGTGTCACGGCGAAAGTGCGAGAGCGGCGAACACGGGGACGCGGCCCGAGGTGATACAACATGGAAATAGGAGTGCGCTTTGACTTTGGTATACTTGGCGACGTGCTCTCGCGACGAGCGAGAAGTCACTCCGAGTGACGGCGAAAACACCGTCACAAGAGCGAGTGGCTCGTCTCGGAGCTTGGAGTTTGCTGCAGAATATTCTTCGGGATCTGATCTCATCAGCCGAAATCTACGTAGATTCAAACTTGCTCTTCGTACACGCGCGATGCTCATTTTTTGCGAATGTTCAAAGGACATTCGCAAAAAATGCCCGTTTTTCCAGTTCCCGATTTTTTAATTGAATTCTATGCGAAATGATAGCTTATGATGAGACATTAATCATGAAAAAGTTTTACATTGAGCATACGATTGGTTTCGGAGATATGGAGGGTTAAAGCGGTCAGTATCTACTAAGAAAATATGACTAATAACGCTTTATCGCACGAACTTTTGCGAAATTGAGTATCTTGAATATGGGTTCTTTGAGTTGCTGATTACGAATTCAATGTCAGATTTTAAAAATTCAAAATGGCGGATGTAACATGGACACAAATAGTGAAACGATCATCTGTCCCAAGTTAGATCACCGTACTTTGAGGTTCACTATATAACAATAGATAATATGGAAAATAATCAATTTCTTGGGTTCCCTCAGCTTGAGCTAAATGATTTATATTATCTCAGTCTTGGTCCATATCAGATTCCATCTCATATTACGCTGAACATCAAAACGAAGGAATCTTTCTTATGCACAAGTTTTAACCAAATTCTAGACACCGATCTGCTACTATTAATTATGAAAACTATGGTATTGTAATTGAAGATCCCTTACTTATCAAAGCTTATATGAAATCACGGTACCGCAGCGGGAAACATCACATTTTTGTTCTCATGGACAAATCCAAATCCGAACGAGACTCAATAAGAGATTATTATTGTACGAAAGTGGTGCTCGAACTGTCGGTTGTTGCAGCTACATTATGACGATAGTCTGGTACCTTGGATATGTGCAATATAACGGAGTGCCCAATCCCGGAATCTGCAATGTGTATTCATAACCATTCACAAAGAGTGAATTCGAAAATTAATTAATCTTGCTTTCACTGGCTGGATAACATTTTCATCTTGCCTTCACTGGCTGGATAACCTTTTTATCTTGCCTACACTGAAGGTAAACGTAAATCTGATAGAAAATTCGCAATTAGCTAACCGAAAAAGCCACAACATAACAGTCCCAATAAAAGTAAATGATAGAAGTAAATGATGTTTCACTATTTCTGTCCGCCATGTTACATTCGCCATCTTGAATTTTTAAAATCTGACATCAGGTTCGTAATCAGTAACTCGAAGAACTCATAAATACTGAATTTCGCAAAAATTCGTGCGATAAAGTGTTATGTCATATTTTCTTAGTAGATAGTAACTACTTCGACCTTTTATATCTTTGAAACCAATCGTATGCTCAATGTGAAACTTTTCTGTAATTAATGTTTCATCATAAGCTATCTCTTGGCATCAAATTCGATTCCAAAATCGAGGACCGAAAAACGAGCAGAAAATCCACCCTTTTTGCGGAGGTTCTTCGGTCTTTATCTTATGTCGGGATTTTTCTTTTTTCCTCTTGGGTGCGATACTCGCTGCAAAAGTGGCAATCCTTTGGTCCGTTCTTTGTAGCTTCTTAGAGTGAGAAAAAATATAGTTGTCTCACTTTAACTTACTGCATCAGTTCAGCAGTGCGGCTAAAAAGAACAGACCCCTTGTTCGAAGAAAAGAAAGATTCGAGGTGTGGATTCTCATAAAATAATTTCTCTTTTGATTCCTGAGAAGCTATGTTTATGATAAAAATCATGTGATTGTCATAAGCGGATAACTAATCTCAGGACAAGCTTGAACATTCGAGCTGGAATTTACCGTTGCATCTGGGAAAATCCCGAGAAATTTCTACATGTCGCAATCCCGCAGCCGATATTTTGAAGCAAGTTTGGAGGAGGTGAGGTGAGGAAATTGTAAGTGAAATCTAGGCTTTGCGTCCCTGGAAGATCCTGAGGAATTTCTCGCAGCGGATTCCGACTCTGTGCGGCCGGACCTTTCGATCAGTCCGAATTTGCCTCCTCGACGGTGTGAAAAACACACGTTAGGGCGGATTCACACCTCGGCAGAAAAGCAGAAAACAGAAGAGCAGCATCCAGAAGTCGCGCTGATAGTCTGCCTTTCTCTTCTATCTCCGTTTCAAGAGAAAGACAGACTATCAGCGCGAGTTCTAATTGCTTTCTGCCTTTCTACTTTCTGCTTTTTCCCCCAAGTGTGAATCCTCCCTTAAACTCACTTTTCAGGGCGGATTCACACCTTGGCAAAAAAGCAGAACAGCAGAAGCCAAGAGAGTGACGGACGCTGATAGTCTGTCTCTCTCGCGGGAGACTATCAGCGAGACTTCTGGCTGCCTTTTTGCCTTTCTGTCGAGGTGTAAATCCGCCCTTAGGGAGGACCTTTCGATCGATCTGGATGAATTTGCCTTTCCGAGACGATGAAAAACACGCATTAGGGCGGATTCACACCTTGGCAGAAAAGCAGAAAGGAGGACAGTGGAAGCCAAGAGAGTGACAGAGCAAGAGAGAGAGAGAGAGAGAGAGAGTGGCAGACGCTGATAGTCCGTCTCTCTCGCGAAAGACATTGCGACTTCTGATTGGCTGCTGCCTTTCTGCTTTTCTGCTTTTCGCCCTGAGGGCGGATTCACACCTCGGCAGAAAAGCAGAAAGCAGAAAGGCAGCAGCCAATCACAAATGGCGCTAATAATCTATCTCTCTCTCTCTCTCTCTCTCTTGAAAGAGAGACAAGAGAAGGACAGACTATCAGCACCACTTGTGATTGGCTGCTGCCTTTCTGCTTTTCAGCTTTTCTGCTTTCCCCCCA